>NC_081762.1:2794788-2817165 GCF_963082965.1 Carassius carassius | reverse complement strand
AGAGAGGGAGAGAGAGCGAGAGAGAGCGCGAGAGAGAGAGAGAGAGCGCTGAGAGAGAGAGAGAGCGCGAGAGAGAGAGAAAGAGCGAGAGACAGCGCGAGAGAGAGAGAGTGCGAGAGAGAGAGAGAGAGAGAGAGCGCGCGAGAGAGAGAGAGAGAGAGAGAGAGAGAGAGAGAGGAGAGAGAGAGAGAGAGAGAGAGAGAGAGAGCGCGCGCGCGCGAGAAAGAGAGAGAGAGAGAGAGAGAGAGAGAGAGCGCGCGGGAGAGAGAGCGCGCGGGAGAGAGAGCGCGCGGGAGGGAGAGGGAGTGGGAGAGAGCGCGAGAGAGAGAGAGAGAGAGAGGGAGGGAGAGAGCGCGAGAGGGAGAGAGAGAGAGAGGGAGGGAGAGAGCGCTGAGAGGGAGAGAGTGAGAGAGCTCGAGAGGGAGAGAGCGCGAGAGAGAGAGAGCGGGAGAGAGCGCGAGAGAGAGAGAGCGGGAGAGAGCGCGAGAGAGAGAGCGGGAGAGAGCGCGGGAGAGAGGGAGAGAGCGCGAGAGAGAGAGAGGGAGAGAGCGCGAGAGAGAGAGCGGGAGAGAGCGCGAGAGAGAGAGCGCGAGAGAGAGAGCGGGAGAGAGCGCGAGAGAGAGCGCGAGAGAGAGAGAGAGAACGCGAGAGAGAGAGAGAGAGCGCGAGAGAGCGCGAGAAAGAGAGAGAGAGAGAGAGAGAGAGAGAGAGCGCGCGAGAGAGAGAGAGCGCTGCGCGCGCGAGAGAGAGAGCGCGAGCGAGGAGAGCGCTGCGCGCGCAAGAGAGAGAGAGAGAGGGAGAGAGAGCGCAGAGAGAGAGAGAGCGAGAGAGGAGCGCGAGAGAGAGCGAGCAAGCCCCGGCTGCATGCTCACCGTCTTCAAACAACAGGAGCGCTGTCTTGCTCTCTCTCCCTCATGCATATTAATCAATTGACATGATGGTGTCGATGTTTAAATCATTTAAAATTAAGAATGTAAGTGTTGCCTAATTGGAATTGCGATTTCATTGTGATTTATCATGCACCCCTTTCTTCTTGTCCAATCTTTCTCAAAATTGGTGCAGATCATCTTCAGATCTGTCCTTACAAAAATCAAAACTTGAGTTTTTGGTGTTTGACACTGTTCTCCAGAAACATAATAAACTTTCTGGTATCAGAAGACGCCAAACAGAAAGTGAGGTTGTATTTCGGGAACACTTTTGCGTATTGACAGAAAAATTTGAACATATCTTTGTCACAATTCCTTGATAATATCAAATATTTTACCAGTATTTCCTACTGGTAAAATATTAGAAATATTTTAGTTTTATGCTTTTCTTATGTTTTCCTAGATTCATCTCGAGTGTGAACTATGCCTTTGTACTTGGCGATATACAACAGTTACCAAAAAATTTGGAAAGTACCTTACAGACAAGATGGCTTGTGTATTATTGTTCAGTTTCCAAATGTTTAATAATTGACTTGTAAAGAGCTCTGATAATCACCATTATCACCATATAAATATTCGTTCGCTTGAACTGAAACCACTCGCTGTGTGGAATGAGTGACTTTGGTGTTTCCCAGTTTAAGAGGATGTTGTGTGTAATTAGTTTCTGCTTTTAAACTAACTGAACAAAAGTGGAAGTAAAACATTGCAGGATGGCTCAAGTCATGACGTATCCCTTTCGTTTAGTCACATGCATTAGGTGTGGTGTTTTATGTGTTGTTATGGCTTCTGTTCACGATGGACTTGTTCGCCTCATGATGTTCCTGACAGGAAACATTTGTTGTGATGTTACTCAGAAGACTGTGTCGTGTGTTGAGTTGCATAATTCTCTAAATGGCGTCTAGAGTCCAACAGCATTAGTGTTTCATAAAAGATGTGATTAATATTTCTGTGCTAAAGGTGGATATTGTGCATCTGTCAGACTAAATCTCGCACAGGAAAAGGAACGGCCCCTGGGTGAGCGAGACTAGGGTTTTCACACTTTTTTTAAGCTAATTTGTGACAAAAATTTCAATTTCAATTTGAATAATCGTTGGTATTTTGAGGGACTAATATTGTAGCTCATCATTCACCTTACAGAATATCATTTTTGGTGGCTTTTGTGACTTTTATATCAACAGCTGACATTGGAGTTGGTTTTCTATGGTGTTTTAGCCTGGTTTCTTTTAAAGGAAAAGTTCACTAAATGTAAAATGCATGTTTATTTTTCGTCATGGAATAGACCAATGTTACATTTTCCTTAGTTAATGGCATTATTTAACATAACAGTTGTTAACTAACAATGAACAATTGTTCTAAAACATTAATTAATCATAGTAAAATTTTTAATGCATTTACTCTTCAAAGTTTAGGCTTCTGTTAATCGACCAACCAGATATCAGCTGCTTCCAGCTAATACTCTCAAAATGACCAGATATGGACTTGTAAATCATTTCCTTTCATAATTTTACTAGGTCTATATTCATAGCAGCATTTTCCAGTTTACAATGAAAGTCAATGGTGACTAAAACTGTCAAGCTCTAAAAATGTGACTCCTCTGCTATCTTCGAAGACATGCAACTCCTAAAATGGACTAAAACAATCTTTTCAGTCTCTAATCTTTCAGTTTTGAGCGAACTGTTTCTTTAATGTGGTCTTGGTTTGTTCAGAGTTCAGGTTTTCTGAACCCATTTTGCTTTGGCACGACGGCCGCTCGTGCCCGGAGTAACCTGTTTTCTCTTTGTTGGCACTCCATTAGTGAGGTACTTTGTAGAATAAAAAGCTTTTCTAAATGGCAGTGAAGATAATCAATATCCTTTTATCCTCCTCCTGATGTTCAAGATGGACCAGCCTCACCTGAATGACCCTCACGACACATCCACATGAAAAACATTGCCGACTGAGTCACTGAAAGATGCACAAAACAACAAAAAATGGCCCAATCACGTGCATTTGAGCTTCAGACAGATACAAGTTTAGGTTATGGCTCTGATGTGTCCCAGAAAGACAAGTTCTACAAGTCATTGTAAAAACGGTAATGCCGTAGCTAGACGTTTGGCTTCATAGTGTTGTGAAAGCGAGTTATTCGAAAGTTTTCACACCCTTCAAGAACTGTCTGATACGTATTGCATGCAAAAATGTCTTGTTTTTTATTATCAGGCTTTACTTGATTTCTAGAAGTCAGGGTGTGTGTTTGTGTCAGTTGTGATGTTCATGACAACCAGTTTTTGAAGCTGTTTTGTCTGGGAAAGTGACAAGTACACAATATACCCTTGAGCACACATGCATGTCCCGTTGTGTTTAAAAGAGGCTGTTATTTGTATTCAAGTTATTTGTGTGTGAGGATGAGAATGAAAAAGGCTACCTGAGTTGCTTGAATTACAGTATACATTTTTAATGTTGTGCATTTATTATAATTATTTTCTTTTAATATATTATAACAATGTACACTGTCATTCAAGGTTAGGGTTAGGGCAAAACAAATGCTCACAAAGGCTGCATTTATTTGTTAAATATTTTTACAATTTAAAAAAGCTGTTTTCTATGTGAACATCAGTTAAACTGTAATTTATTTCTGCGATGCTCCGCTGTATTTTCAGCATCAGTCCTCCAGTCTTCAGTGTCACATGATCTTCAGAAATCAGTATAATATGATGATTTACTGCTCAAGAAACATTTCTGATTATTATCAATGTTGAACACAGTTGTGCTGCACAATATTTTGGTGGAAACCGTGATGCATTTTATTTTTCAGGATTCACAGATGAACAGAAAGTTCAAAAGAACAACTTTTAATTAAAATAGAAGTCTTTGGTCACATTGTAAATGTCTTTACTGTCAATTTAATGCATTTTTGGTGAATAAAAAGAAATGACTGTATTTGAACAGTAGTGCATATATTTTAGTCAGTATTTTTCAGCCCAGATTATTTTTTTGATTTCACTCAGAATAATGTGTTTTTGAGATTTTTTTATGGGGAGTTCACCCGTGTACTGTAAGGTTTTTATTTATTTCTATTATTTGTCATCATTTACTCACCCTTATGTTGAATCATATAGGTGTGAAATGACATGAGAGTAGATAAATGCCTTTTGTTTTTCTTTTCATTTGGGCTGAGTTAGATGTAGTTAAACCTCACTAATTGACTAATGCATCGTCTTTCTTCCTCACTCATTCATCTGTCATCCATCAGTTCCTGAATCTCCATTATGCTGATAAAATCTGGGTTTCCTGTCATTATTGTGCCGTGTGTAGCACTGGAAGTGTTTTAATGGCTCTTCTGCATCCGTATTGAAAGCAGGGGTCACGTCTCCTCGTCTGAGCCACAGTGGTGTCAGATCCTGCTGGTTTTCCTCTCTGCAGTTTTGGAGTGAGTGTGTGTGTTTGTGTTAACCAGTCGAAGCAGACGGAGCAGGTTTCCCTCCGAAACCCAGCCTCCTGTGCTCTGATTGGCTCTTGTGCGGACTGGCCCTCGCTCTGATTGGCTGTCAGGTCTGTGTGAGTGGGTGGGAGGGGCTAGCAGGGTTTGAAACAGGAAATGAAGAAACGTTTGTGAGATGAGGAGGGAGTCGCTCTGTGGGATATTTTTCTGTCATTCGGACTTCGGACGGTAAGACAGCTTAAAATAAAACAGGAATAGTCAGGAATGTGAGTGTGTGTGTGTGTGTGTTAACGTTTCAATCTAGGAGTGCTGAAGAGTGTGTGTGTGTGTCTGGAGGGAGTGTGTTTGGACATCAGACTAATCCAGCATTTCCTAATCTTGTATTTTGAGGGATTTTTCTTGTGAAATAGCGCACTTGTTACATGTGAGCATGTGAAATATGAGCAGATTTAAAAGCGTATATGTTTGAGACGAATGCAAGGACGTGGTTGTTTGTTCCTCAGAACCAGTCTGATGACTTTTTACTTTTTATTTGCGCTGATTTTGTGGTAAAGTCATGATAAACAGTGCTGATAATACTACACAGATTAAATTATAGTTCAGTTGTGATGTATATATTTCTTTTTAATAGATCTTGTTTTAAGGTCTTTTTCTTGTTAAGTGCACTTATTGACTTTATTTTCTGGTAAAATGTGCTACACTTTTACTAGTAGGTTAAATTAATAGTTGAATAATGGTGGGATTTTTCCTGTTAAGGGTTTGTTGAATAGAGCACTTATTGACCAGCTTAAATCTGAATTAAAATACAAGAGTTTGAAAGCACTTATATGCTTTAAGTGTTTTTGAAATGGTGCACTTATTGGCAATCTTATTTGTGATTTTTGTGGTGAAATGTGATAAATGGAGCTGATACTACTACAGTTTCAGATTAAATCATAGTCTGATTATTCTAATTATCTAATAAGTAAGAAATCAATCATTAAAAGGGCGGGGCGTGTGAACTTTGTGAATGATGGGCGGGTGTTTTTGTGAGCTTCAGTTTGAGCTGATCATGTGATTCTGAAGAAACTGGCTCAGCGAACGTAACTGTACGAGCTCATGTTGTTCATATAAGCATTCCTTCTTTTGATTGTGAAACCTGTTGCTGAGAGCTGACGCTCAGGTTTCCTGCGCTTGCAGTTTTCCTTTCCTGAGGATGCTGGAGCGCTGTGAGTTCATGTGATTAAATCCTTCTCTCGGCGGACCGTTTCTGTCTTCTCGTTATCGGCCTAAAGAGATTTGATCCAGATTGATTAGATTTGAGGTTGCTCTGAAGAGGAGGATCCAGAAATCTGGGTTGTGTCCGGCGGCTGATGGATGTTTTTAGGTCTGGCGCTCATACGTGCCAATAGAGAGACAGTGCTGTGGTTTAAAAGCGTTATTGTGATTAGATAAACTAACACAAATTAATAGTGAAAGTGTTCACAGAGAATGTTTTTAGCCTGTTTAATGTGGATTAATGCAAAATACAACTTGGATATAATGGATAATTTGCAGTATTATGATATCTATAGTGGTATGTTTTATATGATCATTAATTAGATGTGTAACGACAAACTAATTTCACGCTATGCACGATTCATAATGTCTCTATCAATAATACATATAGTAGCATATTCGTATCATGATGTATTGTCCTAAACACTGCTATATATTTGTTAGATTTTTAAAATTATATAATTTTTATTTTTATATTGGTATTATATTATATTTAATGTTTTATTTAATATTATTGTTTACATTTTTTATATACAAGCATTTTTATACATTTATTAAATTGTATATACATTTTTTGTATTATGATTAACATAATTTATAATAAATTGCCATGTTATGTTTTTTATTTATTTTTTTATTTTTTTGCCGTCATTTAAAGTCACCTAGTTTACTTAAATATGCTTTCCTGGTTTAATTTTGATTTATTTGTTAGTTTTTTGCAATCTTTCATCAAAATGCAATCTCGTTATCCACCTCTGAAACGACTATCCCTCGCCGGTGACATCATCGAGGCCTCTCGTAGCCCCTCCCCCTCCAGTCCCTTACAGCAGCTCCTCTTCTCATCCACTCACTTGCAGACAGATAAATCAAGGTGTTTTTTGAGCATCTTATTTCATAATATCAGGTTGCAGAACTAAATTAGGTTGTCAGCGGTATTTGAGATTGACTTCATCCTCCTTTAACATCTGTCTCTGTGTGAGTACCACAGCAACTGTGCAGAAGCGTCTATCTCTTGTTGTGTGGATGTGTGGTGGCTTCAGCGTCTGCAGGGAGTGTGGAGGACCCTCATTAACGTCTCTACACCCCGTCTTCACAGTGAGCCGCAGCGGGGCGCCGTATTCGCCTCTCCGTGGGCTTTAATCAGACTCTCTGCAGTAATTTCAGGAGTCTGAAGTCTCTGAGTCTCAGAACTGAGCTCTAATGATATGTTTGTCGTGCTGCTGGATCTAAAAAGCCTGTTGTTTCCATCAGATGAGAAGTGAACGGTGGCGTCTGTCGCTAGAGATTGAATATTTACTGTGTCCATTATGGAGGAATCAGAGGAGGAGAGTTTAGTGCTCATGTAATGGTCTTTCTCTGCTGCTGCATCTGTTTACTGTCAGCTATATTCTGTACTGTAGGATGCTATCAAATCAGTTAGTTTTTTTTTTTTTTTTCAAGATTACATTTTCATAGATTGTTTTCTAATGGATTAAATAAATTAATTTTAAAGGGTGACTAATCAATCGAATTCATAACATTTTAATAATTGAGTAATTTATAAAAAATGTAAGAATAATATGCCCTATGATTTTTTTTTTATTTTTTTTTCTGAAATCCTTCAGAAAAATATTTATTTTTTCTGGATTCCATTCTTTACTGATTTAATTCAGTTTAATAATAAAAAAGATGATAAATCGGTTGAATTCATTTTATTTTATCAATTTAATAGTCTAACTAACTAATTAATTAATCAATCAATAATACAATAATTTAACAATAATAGGGCCCTAAAAAATGTTTAATTTAAATTCTCTGTTGTCTGTTTTAATTTTTCTGTATTCAATTTTTTAATAATTTAATTGTTATAATCAAAGTCTAACCCATTGATTTCATAAAATGTTAACAACAATTTAGAAAGGTATTTGAAATTTTACAATATAATAATAATATAATACAGTAATAATAATAATACAGCCCCTATACAATTTCTTCTACAAGTTCTGTGGTATCTTTTTTTATGATTTAATACAAATGTATTATCAAAATCCAGTAGTAATCAAATGAATGCATAGATCTTTGACAGTTTATTTAGGCTAATCTTTTTAAATGTAATTAAATTGCATTTAAACAATTCCTTTCTTTTTTCATATTTTTTTGTAGTTATCAAATTAGTTTGTAAAACTTTATTTAAGGTAGTATTTTCTTAAATTTATTTTCTTAAATTAGAATTTTTTTTGGGGGGTGTTGTGATATTCGTTACATTTTTTTTTAAATGTTGTTGTTATGAGATCATAAAGCCCTACAGTTTTGATTTATTAATTCAAACTGAATTATAAGTTGAACTGAACATTTATTTTTTTAGACAATGTTTAAATAGCGTTCTTTTGCAATGCTATATTCACAGACACAAGTCCATTTCGCAGTTAAATGAACTCTACAGCTCTACTTTTGATTTATTCATCCAGATTTTGCCATGTTCTGTGATGTTCTCCGTTACAGTATATCCCACGGTTCTGTTCACGTTTTGCGCATTGCAGAAATCCTAAGGCTGTACTGCTGTAAAGCAGCCAAAGTGAAGAAAGCTGCTCTAAATCTCCAGTATTGAGTGTGTCTGTAGGATCAGATGGGGGTTCAGTGCTTGTGTTCTGGATCTCCACACACGTCTGAGTCACTCAGTCCTTCCATGACGCATCCTATAAATATGCTCCATCAGCGTGACTTCTGGGCTTTTCTTCTCTACTTTAAGCCTTTTGCAGAGATTTTTTTTTTTGCTCAGGCTTTTGTGATGTGCAAGTGTTCAGGGATATTATGTGCTTGCTTCGAAACCCTGGAGTTTACTTAGCTGCGATACCCAATCCGTTTGACAGTTTTATATTTTATGACTATATTTTATTTTTCGCTGGAGAAATAAATCAGTGCACCTTTTTAGTGTTGATATTCAAAGGTTTGTTCACTTTCAAGTCATTTACGCCATTAAATAATTTAAAAATGCAGTTTTATGCTCTAAATAAGCTTGGATATAAAGAAGAGTTCGACCGATATATCGGCCGATATTTGGCATTTTTCAAATAACGTTTTTCTGCTTGCCCAATGTGTTCAAGGCGGGACTTTTATTTTGACGGCGTGAGAAAGGCAGCACCTGAGAACACGGTGCTCACTCTCTCTCTCGTTTACTCTCGTTGTTAACAGGTCTGTCTAATATATATAGAAGTCTAATAATCCGATAGAACGGTTAAACAAAGGAATTAATGTATACAGAAAGTATTATAACTATTGCTTTTATATTTTAGTAATAGAAAGGCAAACATTATTATACTTTCTTGTTTGCCGCCAGCATTGAGCAAATGTGCATTTAAATAATTTCAAGATCTTTGAATGGCTAATGAAAATTTGATTTCACAAACCTTGCAAACGTAGTCAAATCCAGCTGTGAGATCATGTGAAGTGTGTATCCAGCATGATCACGTGTTCTCTGTGTGAATTGAAAGCTTTAAACCTTAAACTCCTGATTTCAAATTATGGTGCGCTTTATGCTTTTGCCCACTGTGATATTCATGTGTGCTGTATGTAAAAGAGTTTTATCCTGGCTTTATTTAAAAAAAATATGATTCCCAGTGCACACAAACTTCCCAGAATAACGAGTGCCCCGTTTGATACAGCGTTTACTTCCTTTTTAATTTTTTTATTATACATTTATTTATTTGTGAATAATACTTTGTCATCTAAAGCTTAAGTATGTCTATTTTGCACAATTTCTTAAAAATTAATAATAATAATAATAATAATAATAACAACAATAAAAATATAACGGTTTTATATCAGATATCGGCCCCTGATTTCCCAGATCAGTGTTTTTTTTTTATCTGTGCTTCTGTGTTTTTCAGGTTATTAAGTGTTAATCTGATCTCTGATGTTTGGTGGTTTGCTGGACTGAACCTGAGACGCAGGTGTTTGCACACAGGGGCGTGTGGTTTGAGCACATACTGCTTCCTGTTTCCTGTTGTGTGGTTCGTTCAGCCAGTGGCATTGGGTTCACTTGTCTTGCCTCATAGATGCAGCTGTTCAGTACATTTTTAATTGACCCTTTTATGCAAATGATCTTCTAATTTGGCAATTTGACCAAATAATGAGTCGAGAAAGTCATGTTCTTCAGTCTTTTTTGCCTGTCTTCATCATCCATCTATACATTCATCCATCCATCCCTCTTTTCCTCTTTCCCTCCTTCCAACCATTCATCCCTTCCTTCGATCATCCCTCTTTCCCTCCTTCGCTTCATCATCCATCCCTCATTCCCTCCTTCCATCCATCCATCCCTCCTTCCCCCCTTCCATCATCCCTCTTTCCCTCCCATCCATTCACCCCTTCCCTCTTTTCCTCTCCATCCTTCCATCCATTCATCCATCCATCCATTTCTTTCCCTCCTTCCCCCTTTCACTCATCTCTCATTTACCTCTATCCTTCCATCCAACATCTCTCTTTCCTTGATCAATCCATCTGTCTTTCCATCCATCCATTCATCCATCCATCACTCCATCCTTCCTTCCCTCCATTGTTATGATTGTTAAAGAGGGATGCTCTTTCCCTCCATTCATCCATCCTTCCCTCTTTCACTTTCTAATCCATCTATCCATACATACATCCCTCTTTCCCTCCCTCCCTCTCTCTCTCTCTCTCTCTCTCTCTCTTTCCCATCTGTCAGCTTCTAGTCTGCATTAATCTGTTTGACTGTGGATTACAGTTCCAGGATCAGTCCAGTAACCGATATCGTCCGTCCGGCTCTACCAGGTCAAAGGTCACTCGTGTTTATATTCCTCAGATGACTCGTCAGGTGATAAGCGAGGGCAGTTGAATTAATAATTAACCACTCGAGCACCAAACATTTACATTCATCCCTTCAGCAGCGTCAGCTGATTCTCCGTCCTGAGCCGATTGTTTACAATAGCTCTGAATCCGGCCGTTCCAGCACCATAGAAGGAAACCAGGACAAAATCCCTTTCCTGAAGCGGAAAGCCGTTCCTGGCACTGGAGTCGCTTAATCCAATCGCTCGTGTTGGGGATAAGACTCACTCAAGCTGTGCAACAGTTATTAATCCATCAGCGGGGAAAGTAGGGACAGTTTAGACTAATCAATACAGTCATGAATGAAGGAGTGTTTACAGAGTCTCTCTCTCTCTCTCTCTCTCTGCGGTCGATCACTCTCTGTGCTAATTAAAGAGCGCTTTGAGAGCTGCAGACTAATGGCTGTCAGAGACGTTGACTGTAGGAAGCCGTAGAGGTTATAAACAGACCGGAGTGACTCATGCATGATATGATGAAGGGGAACAGACAGAAGTTCTGGGCAGAGAGAAACAACAAGAGGAAAAACTGACGACAGTAAGTCAGTGTGAGAGAGAGTCAGAGCGGGTGGAAATCAGACCCACGGAAAATGTCTGAGAGAGAATATAAATATTACTCTTTTGCCAAAAAATGAAGAAAATGGAATTTGGTAAGGCATGTTTTTTGATAAAGTTCTAAGTAAGTCTCTTTTCATCACCAAGGCTGCTTTTATTTGAACAAAAATACAATTAAAAACAACAAAAATTTGAAATATTATTGCGTAAAACAAAAAAAGCTGTTTTCTATGTGAATATCTGTTAAAGTGTAATTTATTTCTGCGATGCTCCGCTGTATTTCCAGCATCATTCCTCCAGTCTCCAGTGTCACATGATCTTCAGAAATCAGTATAATATGATGATTTACTGCTCAAGAAACATTTCTGATTATTATCAATGTTGAACACAGTTGTGCTGCACAATATTTTCATGGAAACCATGATGCATTTTATTTTTCAGGATTCACAGATGAACAGAAAGTTCAAAAGAACAGCATTTACTTGAATCTTTTAGATTTATAAATGACTTGACTGTCACTTTAAAACATGTCCCTCCTTCCATCCAGCCATCCATCTACCCCTCTTTCCCTTCTTCCATCCATCCCTCTTTCCATCCATCTATGTCATGATGTGCATGTCACTGTTGTCTAAAAGCATTGCGGTGCTCTGAGCGTGTCTGATGGTGATGTGTTTCAGGCTGAGGTCTCCTGCAGCAGATGAGGGAAGATGCTGGCCATGGATCACAGCGTGGTGGAGGACTGGCTGTCTGAGTTTAAGGTGCGTCTCTCTCTCTCTCTCTCTCTCTCTCTCTCGTGATCATGGTTTCTCTGAGATGTGTCATGGTGTGTTTTCTGCTGTGTTTCAGACTCTTCCAGAGACGGCCGTCTCCAGCTACGCTGCCTCTCTGAAGGACAAGGGCTCTCTGGTTCATGCGCTCTATAAAGTCATTCGAGAGAATTACAGCGATGTAAGACGATCTCTGTGCCTCACTCTTTATTTCTCTCTCATTGTTTTGTGCTTTCATAAACATATTGTGTGCTGTTTAAAACTTAGTCACTAGTTCCCAGAAATACAGCAATTACAGAAAAATAAAACATATTGTGAAAGTGAAATAAAAAAAACTTTAAATTATTTTATTTCAGCTAGTTGCTAAGGTAACATTTCTCCTTTTCATTGAGTTCAACTTGATGTACTGAAATAACTAACTAAAACTGAAATAAAAAATAATAAAAGCTACATAGGAAAATAAAAAAAGCAAATAAACACAATTATTAAAACTTTAGTAAATATTAAAATATTTTCTTTTTAATTTACGTAATTTTATAATGCGCAAAATGTTATTAAATGAATTTAATTATTTGTGTACTATTATTGTATTTATTAATATTTTGAGTTAAGTTTAACTTTTATTTTGAGTTTTTTTTCATGAATAAAATAAAAAAAATTAAAAATGAAACCTAAGAAACCTTATAAAATAAAACCTTTAATTTTTTAATGAAAAAAGGCAAATTAACACAATTACTAAAACATTAGCAAAATCCTTAATTTTTTTTGAGTAATTTTGTCATGGGAAAAAAATGAAATTAAAACTTAACAAACCTTATAAATCCTGATTAAAAAGAATCCTTAAATAATTTTGTAATTAATAAAAATAAATAACTCAAACTATTAAAAACTATAGAAATATCTTAATGATACTAAAATATTACTGCTAGGGCTGAATTATTTTTAGAAAGATTGTAAGGGATTTAAAGTGTTCGTTTAAAGTCGTGCAGATGCGTTTTCTGATCTTATGATCAAACTCCGAGATGTCGGGACTAAAATAAGCAGAATATCTCTTGAGATCAGCGTTACTGATGTCTATTTCTCTGTGTGTGTGTGTGTGTGTGTGTGTGTGTGTGTGTGTGCTGATGTCAGCTTGAGTTATGACCGTATGAGCTCATTATCATGCCGTCTGGTGTCATGGCAGCATAACATCACAGTGATGAATGATGGGGTGTTTTCTGTGGGACGGGTGTGTCTGTATAACAGCCAAACTAATGACACAATCACACAAGAATCTCTTTTACTGGAATACACCACATCTCTCAGACTTCACTGTTATACTGATAAAGTCTGAAGCTCTTCCTTTAGTAATGTGCTTAATGTCATCATCGTCAATGCAATACTATCTATGCATGTTTTAAAAATAAAGAAATTAACTAAAAATGACAAATGCATTCAACAACATATCAACAAAACTTAACATTTAGATGAAAAATAAAAACAATTCAAAATATGAAAGAACAAAAGGCAAAAGACTTTAATAATGCCTTACATATTACATATATAGTTTGATACATGCTCTGAATCACTTTAGAAACGAATGATTCACAAAAGTTTGCATGATGCAGTGCTTCAAAAGCAGCCATTACTTATATGAAAAATAATGCGATTGTCGACACTAACCGCATGTAAATGTTCAGATATTCATCAACTAAATATTTTGGGGGCCCATGACATTTTAGTGAAAATCAGCAAAAACACTGGCGGGGAAAGAGTTAAAAACGGCATGAGATGATGACACTATTTTTAATAAATGTTCCTGGTCTTATTTTGCAACAGAAAAGTAGTCGAATACTCTTCAGCACATGATGTAATCAAGGCTGTTGCAATATGATATGAAATATTAACCAGTAATATCATAACGCGATCTAATCCCAGTAGATAAAATCATGTCCCAGTCCTCATCAAGCTGAACTCAAGTATCATCTGGTGTTGAATTAAACCTGTCGACTAGCTGTTTAATGTCAGTCAGTATTAAACTGGTTAGACCTGATGTTCCCGAACTGTTTTTCTCAGCCAAAACACCTTTGACCTAAAATATTAACTTGAAGTATCGCTGAGATGCAAGTTAATATGTCAATAATTTAACAGTATATTTGCATGTTTACAGTTCAGTGATTGCACATGCAGATAAAGTGATAGTGTTTTAGTAATTGTTTAATTTTTGTGAGGTGCAGATTTTTTGGTAATTTTATCATGTAGTTTTTATATAATATAAAGTAAATATATACAGTAATATAAAGAGTTTTTATTTGTAAATTATTTATTGTATTTGTTTGTGATTTTTATTTTTTATTTTTTTATTTTATTTTATTTTTTACGTTTTCTCACGTTTTTTTCTTACGTTTTTTTTGTACTTTAGACTTTTTTTTTTTTTAAATTTTTGACATTTTATACAAATAAAATAATTTAATTATTTAAATTTATATAATCAAAAATTATATATAATTTAATCTTTTTTTACATTTTAGGGGATGCCAAAAATCAATCAAACGAAGAATTTGCAAAACGCTCTAAGCTCTAATTATAAAAGTGAAAACAAAAAAACTAAAAATTTAAATGTTTTACTTAACATGTAAGTAATCTAGAATATATGAAAGTTTCACTTAGGTGTAAAAAAAAAAGTTTTTCACAATATTCAATTTTTTTTTTTTTAGATGCACCTGTATATTTATATATGTGTGTGTGTGTGTGTGACCGACCCTGGAGCACAAAACCTGTCTTAAGTCTCTGGGGTATATTTATAGCAATAGCCAAAAATATTGTGTGCGTAAAAGTTTTTAGATTTTCCTTTTATGCTAAAAATCATTAGGATATTAAGTAAAGATCATGTTCCATGAAAATATTTTGTAAATTTCCTTCCGTAAATATATCAAAACTTAATTTTTGATTAGTAATATGCATTGCTAAGAACTTCATTTGAACATCTCTAAAGATGATTTTCTCAATATTTCGATTTTTTTGCTCCCTCAGATTCCAGATTTTCAAATAGTTGTATCTCGAGCAAATATTATCCGATCATAACAAACCAGACATCAATGGAAAGATGATTTATTCAGCATTCAATGATGTATGCATCTTAATTTCGATAAATTGACACTTCAGACTGGTTTTGTGGTCACAATCACATGTATGTTTATGTGTGTGTGTGTATATATATATATATATATACTAGGGCTGTGACGGTGGCTGATGTTTACCACCGCGGTAGTCATGGACCAACAACCGCCGGTGGCGCGGTGTTTGGGAAAAAAAAAAAAAAAATTATATAAATGTATAAATATATTGGTGTCAAAATTTGCTCGTTAACGAAGGCGATAATTTTTTTCCAGTTTAACGTATTAAAATCATTTTACGTAGGGGCGGGGATGGCCACCCACTCACAACTGCTGCTTCTGTCACTTTTTCTCAAGACAAGAAGTGAATTTATTCAGTCACAGAATGACTAAACAGGAGACGTTTCAGACACGCGCTCCACTTCACTTTATTATCAGGTGCAAGTTAAGCGAGCGTGGACGGTCCTGTGCTCAAAGGCGGCGCATAAACTATGTGCAAGCAGTGTCGTGGTCAGTTAATTCATGGAATTACCAAAAAAGGTGATTAAAGCTGACTTAAACTGTGCATGCATGTAATATATTTTATATATACTATATACAGGATATATTTATATGTATGCACGTCTAGAAATCAGCCCATCTCACTCATCTGACACATCCTATTTAACTCGTCAGTTCGTGTTTATTTCAGCACTTCTGTCAGTGAATGCCGCCTGCAAAACACTAAAATAAATATCAAAGAAATAATTCAGTTAAACAAGAAAGTAGCCTAAATAAGAAAAGTTAAATACCCCCTATCTAACGGACGCGAGCGACGCAGCGCGACAAAATACTCATTATAATCAGTGATGCTACACTGGATGCAGCACAACACGATATGATAAATCCCCGTCCGGTCTGTGATGTAGGCTACTGACACTGAGTTCAAATGTCCTGTATAGACACTAGACAGACTAAACCTGTCGCAACGCGGTTGTGTTGCGTCCGGTTTACTTTACCGCCACCAAGCAAGCTCAATAACTTAGGCCGGCGACACACTGGATGCGTGGCGCAAGCGTCTCAGCCGCGTGGCATGTCCGTTTTTAATTCGGCTCCCATGTTAACAGGTTAGAGCTTGCAGACTGCCTGCGTGAGACGCGCGCGGAAAACGTGTGCATGCTAGAAATAGAACCGACGCCTATCTTTCACTGGACACGCGCGCGTGTTGGAAGCGTTTCCAGGCAAAATATAATAGAAAAATATGTTTATATGTCACTTTGTACACAAATACATATTAATTCATGACATTTTGATGTTTGAAAGTCTATAGGTTGACATAAATTCAGATATAAATGTAATTAAAAAAATAAATAAATAATTATCGATTTTCAAATATTGCACCTGTCAAACATAGTATATTTTGCCGTCAAAACTGTTGACGGTGTCCTTTATCAGTAGGCGTAGGTGTAGGTGTGTAAAAAAAAGTTGATATTGTTGTCATGAAGACAAGATCCTGTTCTGTCGGCGGCCTCCCTCTATGTCACCTACAGCAGCAGCAGCGCGCCGCGTCAGGCACGCTTCTGGTGTGTAAAGACACAGAAAACGCCACGCTCCTGGGACGCAGCAGACATGCCACGCTCACGCCACGCAGCCAGTGTGTCACCGGCCTAACTCTTCATCTGAACGCGCTCTCTTTGAAATAGGAATCGTTGCCATATTTCTTGTTACCATCGTTTATTCATCGCTGTCTCTTTGTATTTGGCCAGTTTGGAGAAAGCCTCACCAAACCTGACCAGCCAGCGTTTGCGATCACGAGAACTTGTGCAAACGCCGATGGGTGACATGAATGCAGATGACTCCAGATCGGTGATGCGGTATTTGCTTTCCCAACAAGATCCATCGCCCAACACTAAATTAATTTGCTGAATGCATAAACTGTATTTTCCTGCGCTCAAATCTGCATATCTAAAGGAATGTTTGAGGTAATTTGTTAATTACCATAGACATAGAATTTGCAACTATTACAGTTATTACACTTATATACAAAACTTTGTATTATGCTTGCTATAGAGTTTGTGACGTCGCGTGCACTACCGCCGGTGGCAGTAGACAACCGCGGTAGCAACCGACCACCGCGGTGACGCGGTTGTTACGGCAACCGTCACAGCCCTAATATATACACACTTTTTTGGGGGATGTAAATGATTTCTTGTGGACTCCTGCTCTGATCTGGGTGTATTGTCTGTAAATGAGATGTGTGTTTGGTGTAGTGGTGTAACAGGGCTGTGTTTGTGTCTCTCAGCTGCTGGAGCCCGTGTGTCATCAGTTGTTTGAGTTTTACCGCAGCGGCGAGCCTCGTTTACAGCGCTTCACTCTTCAGTTTCTGCCCGAGCTGGTGTGGAGTTACCTGTCGGTGACGGCCGCTCGAGATCCTCACTGCAGCGGCTGCATCGAGGCGCTCCTGCTGGGCATCTACAACCTGGTGAGAGCCCTGCTCAACAACACACACTTCATCGACCACACACATGAGGAAATATCATCCATATCAACTCACGTAAAGAGTTCGTCTGTGTCATCTTGCCAGTTCTCCAGTGAGAACAAAGCTCCAGCTGAATGGTTTTAGTTGAAAGTACTTTAGAAGCTGCTTTATACTCTAGATAAATTGATGAATTTGGCAACTATAATTGAAATGAATTGAATACACATTGAACTGAATTGAGCTCAATTATGACACTATTGTCTTTTTAATCAACTTTGCAGCATTGACACAGCTATTGAATAAACTAAAACAAAACTTGATCCACTAAATTGAATCAAACTGAATTGACTTATGGTTTATAGTTGGATTAAATTTGTTTCACAATTGAACAAGATTAATGTACATAAATTAATAAACATTAATACATGTTTATAGGGCCTTCAGAAATGTATATTTTTTTTTAATCGGTTTTTTATTATTATTATTTTTATAAATTCAGTTTTTTTACTGTCTGTATTAATGTTTAAATTTAGTGTTTTATTAACCAATAGTAATTTTAGTAATCACAACACGTCTAATTAATTAAAATCATGAAGCTTTCACCGTTTACCAGCAACAAAAGTTTAACAAAATGTACACTTTTAGGGGCTTATGAAGTACGTTTCATTTTTTTTCTCAGAATCAGTTTTATTTTATTATTATTATTATTATTATTATTATTATTATTATTATTATTATTATAATGAATTTATTTATTTGCCAAATTCCACATTTTTAATTATTGATATTTCTGGATTTAATTTGAATGGTGTAATTAGATTTTAATTATTAAAGCATGTCTAATTAATTTAAAATTACTTTATCTTTTAATCAAACTTAATTAAAATTAAACAACCCCCTTTTTAGCGAAGAAAGTGTTGCACATCAGATGTTTACCATTAAATAATATTTTTAATCATAAATTTGATTCAAGTAATAATTATGATATGTATATTTTATTAAATATATTATTAGTGTCAGTAGTATTATAACATTGAGACGTATGCTCTTCTGTACAATAGCAGTATGTTTCTGTCACAGTTTCTTCATGTTAAACAGGACTTTTATTTTGGCGGGTTGTCATGAAGACCTTTGAGTTTCTGTGTGAATATCGTGTGATTGTTTTATTTTTTTATTTTGGTCATCAATATTTAATCAGCTAATGAGTGCACATCAGTGTGACTTAGAAAAATCTTTGAATCTTTCCCCGAGCCCTAAAAACCATGTCAAGAAGTGGTGTAGATGTGGCTCAGAGAGGCTTCTCCTGTGGTCTTTGAAAGGTTTACCCCCAGTGAAGTGTCATCTGTCCATCAGAGACAGACGGACGGTGGGTGTCCTGTGTTCAGAGACACTCTGAAATCTCACTCGATCTGTGTCATGTGCTTTCACCATGACTGTGCTGCAATGTTTCGACACCTTGTCAAACTCGTGACACGTTCACCATCAGAGCTGAGGAGAAACTTTCTGAACTTTATTCTGGCTTCACTGTGTTTCTGACAGCAGCGCAGCTGTTTTCCAGATACAAGAGTTCATCATGCTCTTATTTTGTCATATTATACACAAGTACAGTCAAGATCCTTTATCCCTGAAACGTTTTATTAGATTTAACTTTATGTGAAACATTTTTATTTATGCAGTTAACACATTTTACCAAATATCATTTTAAGAGATTTTTGTTTGTTGCCAAAATAGACTTTTAAAGTCTTTTATATACACACACACACACACACACACACACACACACACACACACACACAGGGTTGGGGAGTACATGTAATACATGTAATGGCGTTACGTAATCAGGATACAAAAATCCAGTAAAACGTCGAAAAACGTAGTAATCAGATTATAGTTACATTTTGAAAAAAGGGGGAATACTTTCAGGATTGCAATGGTTTCATTTAAAACTAAATAAATCAGTATTTTGGCATAATAACACTATATTAAGCGCAGCTTGATTAATGACTCACGCAAGTCACGTGTGCCACCCGCTGGTGCATGCGCAAATAACAGCTGTCTACAATCTCCTCAGACGCAGATTGAATCACTGGTGCTAAACGATATGCTGCCCGCGGGAAAAAACGCGTTCATTTCATGGAAATTCCACTGCTATTTTGTTTAAAAAGAAGAAAATGCAAACAACGTTGTACAGTGCAAACTGTGCCTTCCAGCAACGAAAACACTTTCTTCATCGAAGGATTTGACATCCAACCTAAAGAAGCATTTGCACTTTTAAAAATTAGCTTTATATTTGCAAAGAGAAAAAAAAAATCTTTTAAAGAAACATTTTCCATTGTCTAAAAATTGTTCTTATTATATTTGCTTAGAAAAAAATGAATTTGTATTCTCTATTTTCCTGTTGAAGAAACATTTCCATTGTCTTAAAATTCTTTCTTATTATATTTTCTTCAAAATAAAACAAAATAATCTGTAATACCAATACCATGCACTAGATGTCTGTAGAGTCCTTTACATATATATTAATTCAGGGCTGTGAAATTCTTAATTAATAAATGTTGTTGTTTTAAAAAAATAATATTTGACCTTGAAGTAATCCAGAACTTATCCAAAAGTAATCAGTTACATTACTTTCATATTGTGGTACTTGGATTACGTTACTAAATACTTTTTTTATGAAGTAATTAGTAACTGTAACGGAATACATTTTTAAAGTAACCCTCCCAAGCCTGTATGTATGTGTGTGTGTGTATATATATATATATATATATATATATATATATATATATATATTCTAAATGCATATTTTATTTAAAACAATTAATTATTATATTTTTAAATTCTAAAATTATGCATTTAGAAAATTTGAAAATCATATTTTTTTTCTTGTATGTATGGATGTTTGTGTATATAAAATAAAATAAATTAAAATTAGCCAAAATTGATTTTTAAAGTCTTTTATAATTTACTAAAAATGTTTCATATATATATATATATATATATATATATATATATATATATATATATATATATATATATATATATATATATATATATATATATATATATAATACACATATTCTAAATGAATAATTTTATAATTGAATATATATTTTTATTATATATATTTTATTATATATATATATATATATATATATATTTAATACAATTATTATTAGATTTTTTTTATAATTCTAAAATTATGCATTTAGCAAATTTAGAAAATCATATCTTTTCCTCGTATGTATGGATGTGTGTTTGTGTATATAAAATAAATAAAGTGGGAAATATTTTATATATATATCATTTTTGAGGAAGTGTTTTTGTAATATTGATTATATTTAAAGTTTTATATTTATTTTTTAGGTGAAATAAAGTTTATATAGATATTGTATATATATTTAATTGGTAAAACATATTTAAAATGATCAGACTTTGGGGGAGGGGGGTGAAATACAGTTTTGCTTTTGTTTTTTTGTCTCTATGCATTCGTCAGATTATCTTCAGGCAATTATCTTGGTAGTGGCTAAAGGGGATCCAAATAAACAAATAAAAGTCCTGTTTCGCTTTCTGACAAAGATGCTCAGCTTTTGTTTTCAGTGTTAATGGACTAAAATGGAATTTCAGTGCAAAGGAAATGCATTAGATGTGTAATAGAAGCTTTATCTGGTTGCATTCATCAGCTAAAGACACTGATGGGAAATTTTTAATTCTTTCTTTTTATTGCAAGTGTGTGGTCTTCTAATGATTAGTGTTTTCGGGTTGAGCTTTATTGCCGTTCTTCATCAACAGCACACAAAACGAGTTAAATACAGTAAACACGACACGTCGATGTGCTCATAAACCTCATGAATATGATTATTTGATGAGGCATTGTCTTTGAGGTCATTGCCTTGTGCAGCTTCAGTACAGATACAGGGTTTGTTTAGTTGTGTGCGTGTTCCCTCACGTGTCTGATCATTTCTCTCTCTCTCTCTCTCTCAGGAAATCGTTGATAAAGACGGTCAGAGTAAAGTGTTGTCCTTCAGCATCCCTTCCTTATCGAAGCCGTCGGTTTATCACGAGGTGAGTCGATCTAATCCGGCTCTAAAGCCACAACACTGGTTACATCATTAAGTTTTTAGGCATAAGAGCTGCTTAAATGACACTTAGTGAAGTTTGTATAATGAAAGTTAAAATAACAGATGTTTAGTCATGTTTATTTTGTGCTGAAGCTGGTTTTAATGTGGAGGAGATGATCTGTCACTCCACATTAAACAGCGCCAAAACATCATTTATTGTTTCAATACTGCAATACAATGGACATAAATTGAAATCTGAGACTTTGTTTCATGTTAAAAGTACAAAAGCTCAATGTTTATTGTGATGCCCTTCAACGTTTTGTCCATTTTTACATTTTTTTCCACTGTTGTATTTTACCTTTTTTTAAATAAATTACCCAAATTTGTCTTTTTACTGTTTTTGTTTTGCTTTAAAAAATCTAATACAAAACAACACTTTAAAAATATTTACTTAACTTTTTTTTTTTTTTTACATTCTAGCAGATATTAAACCAACAAAGCACAACTTAACTTACAAATAATACGTTAATGCAATAATTTATTTATTTTTCTCAGTTTTGAGACCCCGCTTCTTGAATCAGGCATGTCTTTCTTACAGAACAAATAAATGCAGCCTTCCTGCATTGTTCGGTACAATTTTAGCTATTTTCAGCCCGAATTTATATATATACTAAGTGAGTTTGACATTGTGTTTTGTTGTTGCTTGAATTGCATTCAAGCAATTGACGCCAAATTGACACTTATTTAAAAGTGAAAGTAAATTGCTCTTTTACAGGCTATTTAAAATACCTCCGGAAATGTAATCCGTTTTAAAACTAGATTTGTTCAAGTGGTATTTACAAGACTGACTCTTACGTACTCTGCATCTGTCCTGACTGTCGTCTCTGTGTCCCGCCCCCAGCCGTCTTCCATTGGCTCTCTGGCCTTGACTGAAGGAGCCTTAGCCAATCACGGTCTGAGTCGTGTGGTGTACAGCGGCCCCCACCTGCAGCGAGAGACCTTCACCGCGCAGAACAGGTGCACATC
>NC_081762.1:2749788-2789788 GCF_963082965.1 Carassius carassius | reverse complement strand
GGAAATGTTTATTCTGGAGGTGGATTCTGGTCTGAATCCCTGCAGGGTTTTTCCTCGTTCCTGATGTTGGTGACGTCGGCGGAGCGGAAATCATATCCGTTTTATAACATTAGATTTACTGTTTTGAGTTTTTCTGTTTGTAACTCGAGTGTTTCATAACATAAAGTGGATGTTAATTTGGATTTACATTTATTATAAAGAAATAAATAGTGCTGAACAATAGTTGTATTTTATAATTACATTAATAACCATATATTATAATTAATAAACATTAGCATTAAAACATAATTCTGTCAATAATGTGACACATTAATATATAATCATTTTATTTTGTCATATAATTTAAATGTAATATTCATTTAAATGTTTATAAATTTAACTGTTATAATAAAATAACTTATTTTATTAAATAACTAGTTTTTAGTAATTGTGTAGTTATAAAATATTATCTATTATTATTATTATTCTAAGTCTATTGTTGTTTAAGTGTAATATTAATTATAGTATCATACTTTATAATAGGATTATTTTCATTTTAGTTTTATAATAACTACATTTTACAATGAAATATAATTATATTTGATTAATTCACTAATAAATAATTATATGGTTATTGTTATCAAATAATATTGTAATTCATTTTAGAATAATAGGATGATAAAATATAATAATATAATTTAAGTGTAATATTAATTACAGTATCATTTTATAACAATTATACAATGCATTGTATTATTTTATCATAACATATTTGTATTAAATAAATATAGGTTTATTGCAATATATGGTGATTATAAAATATTATAAGTAATATTATAATGATAATTATGATGAAATGCTATAGCAATATAATTTCATAGTCATAATAATATTTTAGAATATATAACAGATATAACAAATAATTATATTTTATTAATCCGCCGTGGGTTTATAATATTAACTATATATAGTTGTTGTTGTTATAAAATATTTTATTAAATATTAAAATAATTTATATGAATTATAAAATAATAAATATTTTATTATAAATTAGACAATTTTTGTACAATTTAATTTTATTACAATATTTTATAAAAATAACTTTATTCTTATTATTTTAACTTTAAAAATAACTTTATATAACTTTATAACTTTATATAAAAATAACTTTATTAACTCTATTTTTTCTGTATGATTTAAAAAAATAATTATATAATTCAAAATAACATCGCTTTCGATGGGGAGCTGCTTTTATTTTATAGTCATCCGTGTCCATTTTCATCGTATGATTTTGAAGTGTTTATGTTTGTCTTGATGTTTCAGATTTGATTTCCATGTGTCTCTCATCAGCCTCTCGTCATGCATCTGTGTGTGTGTGTGTGTGTGTGTCTCAGAGTCTCAGGAGGACAGTGTAGAGTCCCCTGACCCCTGCGTGACGGGGCCCATCCCTGAGATTAGTGTAACAGGGGTCAGCGGCGAGCGACTGCTCAACGGAGAGGCTCTGCGCAGCAGGACGGAGGGGGAGGCGCTAGGGGGCGCCACAGAGCTGGGGGTCGACCCTAGAGGTCAAGAGGTCAGGAGGCAGAAGTCTGTGCGGAGGCACCTAGAGGATGGGACGCCCTCCGCGGGGCGGGTTCAGTTCTAGAGCCCCACACACCCCTCCCCTCTCCTCTCCCTCGGGCCCAGAGGTACTTGTGTGGGCGGAGCTTCTTGATAAGCCTCTTAATTATTCATGAGATGCAAACGCTTCCGAGGCTCGGCCGTTTTCAATGTGAAGCTTGGCTTTTGCGTTCTCCAGCAGAAATATCTCTGGTTCAGAAATCTATGGACAGTGTTCATGACCACAGTAAAACAGTGTGTACATTAGGTTTGTACAAAGTTGTACAATAAGGGCATTATTTTTTATGTTAAGATGGATGCACTTCTGGTTATGTGTAACTATGTGGAGAATTGCAACAACAGTATTTATATTAGTGCCGTCAAAAAATCAATTGCGATAAATAAATACACAAACCATGGATGTATATATTTAAGAAAAAATGTACGTTTATATATTACATATATTTATAATATATGCAATATATTATGTAAACAAAAACTTTTTTTGGATGCGATTAAGCATGATTAATCATTTGACGGCACTAATTTATTTTAATAAATTAATTTGAGATATTATATATTATTTTATTTGTTTACACTGAACACAGCTGACCATTTGACAGCACTACATTATATACATTATTTTATGTATATAACTATACATAAACACATGCAGGTATTTTTACAGCATTTTTTTCTGTAACTTTGCATATTTAGATTTGTTGTCAGTTTTAATATACAAAAAAGATATATATATGCAAAAAAATTCTATACTTTTTTTTGCAGAATTTAATGTAAAAAAAATCTGATTATTATAATTACCATTATTGTTGTTATTATTATTATTATTATTATTATTATTATTATTATTATTATTATTATTATATAAGCACTGTGTATAGATACAGTCGGCATCTAGTCATAGCTGGGGGCGTGGCGAGGGCGGAGTCAGCGTGGGGGAAAACACAGCGAACATCGTGTGTATCTGAATGACAAAAATGCACATATTGAGCGCTCATTCCCAGAGACACGTAGAACAACTGTAGTCTCTTTTAACTTTAATATTCATATACACAAGTCCATATCAATATTTGATTCATTTTACAGCCCTAATGTAGATGTATTCATTCAAAAATAGCCAAATTCCGTAACGTTCTGCTTTATACAGCAATTTCTATTTTTGACTGGATTCCGCGATTCAATCGTTTAGCAAACACAGACGGGGTGAATTTATAAATGAAAGTGTAAAAGCTCTGACAAAAAACTAAGTTGTTACATGTCCACACACTTTTTTAAGTGGGTTTATGTTCGACACTAGGCTAACGTTACATATTTTTGCTTCAGGTAGAATGATAAGGCTAATTATATATGCATGCCACTTACTGAAACAACCTTACACAGTTTTGATAGCGTTAATAAGGAACACGATGTTAATATAGCCTGCCTGTGATGAATTCATCGGAGTGATTGTCCCATGTATTTCAATTTGCGCCAACCCAATGTTTTCCCCCACGGGCTAAATTCACATCACGTGACGGGGCGTTCCCGGGGGCGTTCCCAGACCAACCGTCTGTATCTATATAGACTATATATAAATATATTGTGTATTGTAATTTATAGTATTATTATTGTTATACATTATTTTTTATAATTCTATTTAAAATTGTATTAAATTATTATATA
The DNA here is from genome assembly GCF_963082965.1 of Carassius carassius. Lineage (NCBI taxonomy): Eukaryota > Metazoa > Chordata > Actinopteri > Cypriniformes > Cyprinidae > Carassius > Carassius carassius. Next base: position 2,786,527 of record NC_081762.1, on the reverse strand, counting down.
CTGTAATTAAATATAATATATAAATATATATATATATATATATGTATATTAATATATTTCAGAATGTATTATTGTGGTGATTGACATTCTGTCACAGTTGTGGATAGAGCTTCTGTTGAAGGGGAATATTCCTGCGTGGATGTTATTAACAGTCTCCTGAAGTCATGCTCGCTCGCTCTCTCTCGCTCTCTCTCTCTCACTCTCACTCTCTCTTGCTCACTCTCTCGCTCTCTCACTCTCACTCTCTGTCTCACTCTCGCTCGCTCTCTCACTCTCACTCTCTCTCACTCTCACTCTCTCTCTCTCTCTCTCGCTCTCTCTCGCTCTCTCTCGCTCACTCTCTCTCTCACTCTCTCTCGCTCTCTCTCTCTCGCTCTCTCTCACTCTCACTCTCTGTCTCACTCTCTGTCTCACTCTCTGTCTCACTCTCACTCTCTCTCACTCTCTCTCACTCTCTCGCTCTCTCTCGCTCACTCTCTCTCACTCACTCTCTCTCACTCTCACTCTCGCTCGCTCTCTCTCTCTCTCTCGCTCTCTCTCTCTCACTCTCACTCTCTCTTGCCCACTCTCTCTCTCGCTCTCTCTCGCTCTCTCTCTCTCTCACTCTCTCTCGCTCTCTCTCGCTCTCTCTCACTCTCACTCTCTGTCTCACTCTCTGTCTCACTCTCTCTCACTCTCACTCGCTCACTCTCTCTCACTCACTCTCTCTCACTCTCACGCTCGCTCTCTCTCTCGCTCTCTCTCTCTCACTCTCACTCTCTCACTCTCACTCTCGCTCGCTCTCTCACTCTCACTCTCTCTCACTCTCACTCTCTCTCTCTCTCTCGCTCACTCTCTCTCTCTCTCTCTCTCACTCTCACTCTCTCTCGCTCTCTCTCGCTCTCTCTCTCTCGCTCTCTCTCTCTCACTCTCTGTCTCACTCTCTGTCTCACTCTCTGTCTCACTCTCACTCTCTCTCGCTCTCAGTCTCTCACTCTCTCTCGCTCACTCACTCTCTCTCACTCTCGCTCGCTCTCTCTCACTCTCTCACTCTCTCTCGCTCTCTCTCGCTCACTCTCTCTCTCTCTCACTCTCACTCTCTCTCGCTCTCTCTCTCTCGCTCTCTCTCTCTCTCACTCTCTGTCTCACTCTCTGTCTCACTCTCACTCACTCTCTCTCACTCTCACTCTCTCGCTCTCTCTCGCTCACTCTCTCTCACTCACTCTCTCTCACTCTCACTCTCGCTCGCTCTCTCTCTCTCTCTCACTCTCGCTCGCTCTCTCTCTCTCTCTCACTCTCGCTCGCTCTCTCTCTCTCTCTCACTCTCTCTCGCTCTCTCTCGCTCTCTCTCGCTCACTCTCTCTCTCTCTCACTCTCACTCTCTCTCGCTCTCACTCTCTCTCACTCTCACTCTCTCGCTCTCTCTCGCTCACTCTCTCTCACTCACTCTCTCTCACTCTCACTCGCTCTCTCTCTCTCTCTCTCACTCTCTCTCTCACTCTCTCTCTCTCTCTCTCTCTCACTCACTCACTCACTCACTCACTCACTCACTCACTCTCTCTCTCACTCACTCTCTCTCTCACTTCATACTTCTGTTTCTTCATTCCTGAGTGTCTCTCCTCCAGATCAATGCGCCATTCACAAGTCCTCCTTTCCCCACACTTCTCCACTGGTTTATGAAGGGAAACCACCTCTCTTTAGATGAGACAGACCGACAGGAAGTGATGCGTCTGAAAGAGACATCAGCACTTCCTGTCAGTGTTTCTCCTTTAGCTTGAGCTTCTGGTTGCTCCTTCCTGTTCCCTGCAAACATCCCAACAGCTTCCTGTGCTTTCAGACTGTGCTTTATCTCCCTTAAACACTCTCACAGTAGAGTCTGTGTTTTTTCTGACCTGCTGACGCTCTTAAATATGATTTGTGCATCATAATGCTTTGGTGAAGAAGCATTTTCTGAAAAGAATCCGCCGATTTTAAATATCTGCTGCCTATTACCATGCAATTAAAAATTCATGCAAAATTAATCTGGTTCACTTGGTGAATCTCACAAAAACCTTATATTAAACTAAAAATATGCGGCTCATATTTTAAATTATTATTATTTTTATAATTAAGCAAATTTCCCCCCATATTGTATTACTATTATATTTTAATGCGGAGGAAAAAAATATATAATACTTATTAGTGTAATGTGGAAAACAAACTGTAGATAGATTATATAATACTAGGATTTCTTACACTAATTTTAATAACCTGTTTTGGCCATTTATTTTCATTTACTGTATTACAGTTACATAATCATTACATTAATGATCTGTTTTTCACATTAAAGCTGGGATTCACAACTTTTATTTTATTTTTTTGGTCAGCCAAACCCCCTTTGTTGTAAAATATTTACTAAAATATTGAGTCCACTGGTATTAGAAATTAATATTTCAATAATTTAATAATAGCACAATTGCATGTTCATGTTTCACTGATGTTGATGTAATGCTCTCATTACACACGAAAAAAATCTAATCAAATATTGAATATTTTTTAGTATGTGTTTTGAATTGTTTTCTTTTTATTTTCTATTTTCGTTTTCTTTTTTTTTGTAAAAAGATTTATTTGACATTTTTATAATTTAATTAAATTTAATTAAATCCAAGTTTGGGAAGCCTTGCTTTGCAGTAATGTGGATTTGAGGGGAAAATGCACTTGATTTTCTATGCAAATGTTATTTTATTTATTTATTCATTTTGTGGTTAAATGTGTCCTGGATTTTTTGTGAGATTCAACCTACAATAAAATATTATATAATACAATGTCAACTAATAACAATAATACAACATACACTACTGGTAAGAAGTTTGTATGTTTTTTTTTATCTTTCTAAATACTGAGGAAATACTAAATTCTAAATACTAAATTCTTAACAATTCATATTACTAATCATAATTTAGGTATTGATTGACTGCTTTTGCACTCCAGGGTCAAATATATTAAATGACTATTATTTCACAATTTTGCTGTTTTACTGTGTTTTTCATCATATAAACACAACCTCTGTGAGCAGAAGAGACGTCTTTCCAAACCATTGTTAAACCTCTGTCTGTCTCCGCCGCAGACGCAGTGGATCTGGGTTCCCCGGATGAGCTGACGGAGATCTCGGAGTTGGACGAGGGCATCTGCACACAAGTGTGCGCCGCTCCGAGCAGCCCCCCGACCATCGTCATCAGCGGCAGCGGCGGGAAACCGAGCGGGAAGGGTCTGCGCCGCCTGACGGGCCGCTCCAGCAAAGACAAGGACTCTGCGACCGGCGTGGAGCAGCTGTCGCGCAAACAGGCCACCGTCCGCGCCATGAGCGAGAACCTGGAGCTGCTGTCACTCAAGCGGCTGACGCTGACCAAGAGCGGCTCGCTGAGTCTGTCGCGCACCGCTGGATCGGTCTTCTCGCGCTCCTTCGAGCAGGTCAGCGGCGTCCTCGCCTCCAGCCCCACAGCCAATCACGGCACAGAGGTGGACCACGGGGGCGTGGCTTACTCGGAACACCTAAGCCCCGCCCACCAGCACCGGCAGCGCTCGCCCACCATCAGTATCCACGTGACCTCTGACCTGTGACCCTAAACGGAGACGCTCACCGCTGCCACCTTGTGGCAGGAAACTACAGCACCTTACAGGAAGTCTTTTTATTGTTTTCCTTCGGTTTCCGTCAGTCGTGATCGATGAGCAAAGTCATGCATTTTTGAAGTGTGAAATCAGACGTTGTGTATTTTTAACGCAGGTTCGGACGTTTTCATGACATGATGAACGTTTTTTTACGTGTGCGAACTGCAGTTCGTCTTCTCTTCCAGGAGTTCGGATGCTTGATTACAAACCCGAGTGGAAAATCCTGAAGAAATCAGACCGGATTCATGTGAAGCCAGATATTGTGTATTTTTAATGCCGATTCTGTCGGTTCAGTGGTATTCTTAGTCGATTTGTACGTGTACGAACTGCGGTTCCTTTTCTCTGCGTATCCCAGCATGCACTGCGCTCCAACCTGAAGCCATTGCGTCACAGTTTCCGGGAGTTTAGATCCTTGTTTACAAACCGACTGGAAAACCCTGAAGAAATCAGACCGGATTCATGTGAAGTCAGATCTTTTTTCCCTTTCGTTATTCACTACTTTAAAGTAAACCATCAAAATGCATACATTTACATTTACTATTTAATTTTGTATTAATGATGCAATTTTTAATTAATAGCAAAACAAAATAAAATGGTTTAATTAAAACATATTTGCCTGGGATTTTCTTTGGCTTTCATTATTAAGCAATTCAAGGAAATTGTCAAATTGTATCCATGTACATTAAAGATTTAATTTTCTGATTTTTTTATTGTATTTTTCATCTTATAAGCACAGCCTCGGTGAGCAGATGAGTTTCAGAAACATTTAAAAACTCTCTCCGCTGCAGTCTTAGTGGATTTGGGTTTCAGGATCCACGTGACCTCTGACCTATGACCCTAAGCTCACCGCTGACACCTTGTGGCAGGAAACTGCAGCACCTTACAGGAAGTCTGTTTATTTATTTTTCCTTCGGTTTTCGTCAGTCGTGATCGATTACCAAAGTCATGCATTTTTGAAGTGTTTTTACTCCATGTGAAGTCAGACGTTGTGTATTTTTAATCCAGATTCAGACGTTTTTCATGGTATTATGACCGATTTTTATGTGTGCGAACTGCAGTTCCTCTTCTATACGTATCCCAGCATGCACTGGGCTCCAACCCGAAGCCATCACGTCACAGTTTCCAGAAATGGGAAGTTTCCAAGGAGGAAAATCCAGAAGAAATCAGCCCAAATCGAGAGTCTTATTCGGTTTCTAAAGCAATATGGTTATTATATGAACTTTGACACGTGAGGTGGGTCGGTTAGTATTAATGGTTAAACTGGTATAAGTTAACACGTGTCACACCGATGTCATGCAGAGACCCAGCAAACAGTGTGATTATAAGACAGAAATCAACTCTTGATTTAAAAATGAATCTAATTATCGCATCTATTTTCTGCTTTCATTGTTTCTGCACCAGTATGTGTCTGGTGTTACTGTTTTCTATTTGAAGATGATGTTTTTGAGGAGGTTTTCTGCTCATAATGGTTTGTGTTTTGAAGTGGATCATCAATAACAGAGCTCAGATTATTTGGAGAATGTGAATATTTTGTGGTGAATTGTAAATATTATTGTACTAGTCATTTTTCTGCCTTTTGTCAAACAAAAGTAACATGGTTACAGTCTGAAAATAAAGATTTCTATTTCAATTTGCCTCTGGATTTTAATGTAATAAGACAATATACACGTAAATGTTTTTACTAGATGATGTTAAATTAAAATATTCTTAACACTGATCTAAATGGCTTTAAAATTGTATTATTAATTGAATTTTTTGTCATTAAAAATATATAATATATATATATAGATTTTTATATATAACAAAGCATTTACATTAAACAATTTAGTATATTAATGCATTTTTATAAACAAAGCAAAATGAAATAAATAGAGTAATTAAAATATATTTATTTGACTGTGATTTTTCAGCGTATTTAGTTTCCATTAAGTATATTTTCAAAATGTATACATTTCATATATTTAATTTAGTATTGATGCATTTTTCATAAAGCAAGATCAAATAAAATAATATTGTATTTAAAATATATCTGTCTCTTTCGTTATTCACTAAGTAAACTTTCAAAGTGCATTCATTTACATATAATATTTAATTTGGTATTAAAGACAAATTTTAATTAATAAAGCAAAATAAAATAATAATGTAATTAAGAAATATTAGTTTGATTTGGATTTTTATTCTATTTGCCTTTAATAAGCAATTCAAGGAATTGTCAAATTATAATATTTAATTTGGTATTAATAACTAATTTTCAATAATAAAATATTTTCTACATTGTACCTTTTTGGGGGCTTTTTTTTATAACAAAAGCAAAATAAAATAGTAGTGCAATTAAGAAATATTTGTTTGATTTTGATTTTTTTCCTTTCATTTTTAAATTATAGTATTTAAAATATAATATTTAATTCGGTATTAATGACAAATTTTCCAAAATAAAATCAAATCTAATATTGTCTACATTGTACCTTTTTAATTAATAACAAAGGAAAATAAAATATTAGTGTAATTAAGAAATATTTGTTTGATTAAGATTTTTGTTATTCTGTTTGCTTTTCAATAGTAAGCAATTCAAGGAAATTGTCAAATTGCATACACATAATATTTAGTTTGGTATTAATGACGCATTTTTCATAAAATAAAATAAAATGAAATAAAATAATTATTTTCTACATTGTAAATGCTTTTTCCTGATGTCCCAGTGTGGCCACTAGATGTCGCCGTGGCGCTTTTTTCGTGACTGTCGCAAAACTGTAGCCGCTGGAACGACACTGCGGCACACTTTACGGCATACACGTGCTTCCTGCGCTCTTCTGTGCCCTTCACCGCTCCGCGTCGGATCCAGAGACGATCTTTGAGCAAATCTTGAGTGAAATCATGGCCAAACTGAGCAAAGAGAGCAAGCAGCGTCTGCAGCAGGTGTTCCAGTGCGGCCAGTTCATCATCCGCTGGGGCTTCATCCCCACCGTGCTGTACCTGGGTCAGTAACACACACCCGAACACCCGACCATCGACATCCTCATTATCATCAGTGATCTGGCTTCATATAGGGGTTTGAAACACATTTAGTGTTTAATAAGTCGAACATCACTATCAGTGATCGTTATGTAGAGGTAGTGAAGTCAAACGAGATACTAGCCCTAAGTACGTGTGTAAATAAATGTGTATATATACATGCACACAAAAATATTGTACAGCACAACTGTTTTCAACATTGATAATAATCAGAAATGTTTCTGGAGCAGCAAATCATCATATTATACTGATTTCAGAAGATCATGTGACACTGAAGACCATTCTAACACTGATCCCTGAACCAAGATTAAAGAGAGTTTGAGCAGTCAGCTGATGGTACCCATTGACTTCCATTCTATGGGAAATCACTATGGAAGTCTATGGGTACTGGCAACTGTTTGGTTGCCAACATTCTTCCAGATATCTTTTTTGTGTGTGTGTGTGTTAAACAGAAGAAAGAAAAATACTGCTAATCCAATCAATAGCATTATATTTTTTTATATAATATACATTTGCCAATTTTGAGATGATCAGCATTTTTTTTTCCACATCGTTTGTTTGTTTGTTTGTTTTTATGTAAACACTAGTTTAAGATACAATGGAAACCCATTCCTGCCACTGAATAAAAAAAAAAAAAAGAGGTAATTAATTGAGACTTTTTATTTCACAATTCTTTAAATAAAGTCAGAATTGTGGGAGATAAACTATCAATGCTGGATTTTTTGCAGAATTGCGAGTTTATAGCGTTATTGTTACTTTTTTCACACAATTCGGACTTATTTCAAATATTGCGGGAAAAGAGAACCTCAATGCGGAGAAGAAGATGTTTACGCCAAAACTGAAACCAAGCCGTTCACACAGGACACATATTTCAGGCATTTTCTAGAGGGACATCCATAACTGTTTCACTCGCATTTCGCACAAAAGAGAAATGTTTAGAAAGCCATGTAAAATTGATGCAAGTTCAACTTTGAAAAAACATGTCTCAAGACTTTATAGCATTTTCCCCCCATCCCACTGTATCTAAATTGCATTTAAATGATAAATGTACTCTTTGTGATTTGGCTTTCGGTGCTTTGTATTAATCTATGCATGCACGAATAAATGTGCATTATTAATATTTCACTAGCCAGCTTGATTTCTAGAGAAGTGCTCGTTTGAGTTCATCTCATGCTCTCATCTGATGTGATTAAACTCTGTTATATATAGTTAGTTACTGGTAATGTAGCATTTCTCATCACTGCAGGACGGGCCGTCAGGATGAAGGGCTTCTGGGACGCGCGTGTTTGGGATCATGCATCATTTCTGATGCTAATGTTGAGTTGAGTGGTGTCTGTTGCGTGTGCGCGGTCGTTTGGTGTCTGCAGCGCATCACTTCCTGTCTCTGTGACGCTCCGTCCTCATGATGATGCTGTCTGTAGTTAGTGCTGCTCTTTGGGGTCAGAGGTCGTGCTCCTGCGGCGTCATCAGTGTTTAATGTGAATGAGGAAATGTTCTTGAGGCTTCAGGAGCCACAGGAATTTGCCTGCCTCTGTAATTTTGGCCTGATGGGAAACGTTTAGAGACAAATGAGATGCAAAAGGAAGTTGTAGCTTTTTGTTTGTCTGTTACGCAGAAAAGCCCCATGAGTCGAAACATTAGCATTTCTGGAGGAGGACAAAACTATCATTAAAACTATAATTAACTATTACTATTATTCAAATATAGTGCAGAATATAATAATTGTAGATTTAATTATATAGCTACTACCAAAAAAAATGTATGACGTACAACAAATTATAAGAACAAATGATTTAAAAGACAGACAAATATTTAAGTGTGTGTATATATATATATATAAAATACAAGGCTACCATAAACATTTAATAAATATGAAAAATAAATGTAAAATATAAAAAATATATAATATACAATTATTGTAAAATAAATAATGTAAATATATTATACAAGGCTACTATATATATATAAATAAATTTTTTTATTATTTCTTAGACTATATATATATATATATATATTGTTATAAGTATATATGTTGTTTTGTATTATTTATATATATATATATATATATATATATATATGCAAATGCAACATCTATTGAGAATATTATAAATATGAACATATATATATTAACGTGTAATATATATTAATTTAATAAATATAAATCTAAAAAAATCATGGTAAATGACTTAAAAACTATTTAACAGATGAAATATAACGTAAATGTTCCGTAATATACAGCTATTATAACATTATATCGATATAATATATAAAAATGTATATAAATGTGGAACTTAATTATACTATAAGATTATTTTAAAAAATAAAATTGGACGAAGAAGCAACAGTTTTTCACATATGATCATCTCAGCTGAACTCAATCTTTTGTATGTATATACTGTGTTTCTTTAAATCTCACAGTGGAGTCTGTGATGTGTGTAATATTGAATATGAGAAGCAGAAGAGGGCCGAGGACAGTGTGTGCGTCTGTCTTTCCTCCGAGTGTGTTACTCAATCAATAAAGTGCAGATGAATCAGCTCTGACGTCTGCATTCTTCGAGATCTCGCTCGGATGAGGCTCTTGTGTGCTAGTCAGTCAATATCGGATGAAAACAGGAAGCACAGCCTGCGCGCGCGCTGCAACACGGGACTTTCTGAGTCTGTACTCCGGATCTGAGATGGATGTGAGGAAGTTTCATGATGCCAGTCCAACCAGTGACTAAAGAAACTCAGGAATCCAGGCTTGCTAAAGAGAGAGTGAGAGCGCTTTCATTCACACACACTGTTGAAATAAATGAGTAGAGCATCAGTCATCATATACTGCTCTGCATTATGACATCTGTGTGAGATGAACCCTCAGATGAGTGTGTTGCAGGCACAGGCCACATCTGATTGGCTGATGAAGTGTGACCTGTGAAACCCATCGGATGCTTTGCTAATGGATACTGTATGTTGTTTTACATTAGTTTTTCTGTAATTTTGCGTCTCATTTGTTATCATCATGTTGTGTTATTTACTTTTCAGCATTATATTGACTGCCCCCTGCTCTGTAGTGTAGTGAATCTCACAAAAGCTGTCAAGAACACACAAATATTAAAGTGCACTAAAAAAAAAAAAAGCATTTTTAATTTTTTTGCATTGACATCATTAATGCCAACCGAACACATTTTCTCCCAAATCCTCATTGTTTTGCTAATGCAGAATAGTTTTTACTGTAATGCTCAATCAATAAAACACAACATTAGATTGTGTTGATTCAGTAGCATTACTTGGTTTGCTCAAGTGCTGATTTAAATGAGAAAATTTAGTGTTACAGTAATGAGCAAAACCATTGAGAATTAAGGGGATTACAAAAAGCACAAGAGCAATGGGGAAAAACTGTCCATTCGTGGGAAGGGAAGTCGTGGCCTAATGGTTAGAGTCGGACTCCCAATCGAAAGGTTGTGAGTTCGAGTCCCGGGCCGGCAGGAATTGTGGGTGGGGGGAGTGCATGTACAGTGCTCTCAATACCACGACTTAGGTGCCCTTGAGCAAGGCACCGAACCCCCAACTGCTCCCCGGGCGCCGCAGCATAAATGGCTGCCCACTGCTCCGGGTGTGTGTTCACAGTGTGTGTGTGTGTGTGTGTGTTCACTGCTCTGTGTGTGTGCATTTCAGATGGGTTAAATGCAGAGCACAAATTCTGAGTATGGGTCACCATACTTGGCTGAATGTCACTTCACTTTCACTTTCTTTCTTTCTTTTTTCTTTCACTTTCTTTCTGTATATAATACACATTTACTAAAAATAGAAATCTAAAGTATATGTAGAATTGCTAAATCAAATATAAAAATGACGTTATAAATGTATTTTATACATTTTAAGTGTGTGTATATATATAAAATGTATGTATACAGTTTTTAGTTTTTATCCATTTCAAAATCACATTTTAATTATATCATTTTATGTAAATGTTTATTACATTTATCTTGTAATATTGAAGTAATTAATATATATTTATAAATTTGTATACACACACATATATAAAATACACGCACGTAAATTACAAAAAAAAAAAAAAAAGTGTCGAACACATTGGCCAAGCAGAAAGACATATTGTCCGATGCCGATATTTGAAAAATCCCAAATATCGGCCGATATATCGGCCTTGGATCGGTCGACCACTAATCAATAGAAACATATTTTAAAACGTTTTTTATGTATTTGTTTCTCTCCCAGGATTCAAGCGGGGAGCCGATCCAGGGATGCCTGAACCCACAGTCCTCAGGTGAGTTTTGTGACGATCACTCACAGTGTTTTAGCACAGAATGAGCACGGGATGATCCGTTTTGTCTTTCAGTTTGCTTTGGGGATGAAGACGCTCCTGACGAAAACTACAAGACTCCATGAAGACTGATCTGAACTGTGTGCTGGGGTGTAAATACTTCACTGTCACGTCCACACAAGGCTTTTGTGTTATTTTAAGACTTTTCTGGAGTTCCTCTTTCTGAAACATTGCATTGAGAAACAGACAAAAATGTTTGCTTTGTTTTCTTTTTTATTGAATCTTTGAAGATCATTGTAAACATTCAGCATGTTCTCACATTCCGTTTTAAATAAATTAATCAATTTCATAAATGCATTCATCAGCACTGACCTTCGATAGCGTGCAAATGAGAAGTAAATAGAAAATACTAGCACATAAATATTGCATTTATAAATATTAATAGTGCACAACCTTCAATAAGTTAATAGTACAGACTCATAAATATTAAATTATTCTGCTCTGAATGAAATATCTGCGATTGTTCAATAAATAAAAAGAATAGCTGAATAAATTAGTTCTTGTCAGAGCTCCAGTCTGCGGGTCTCTTCGTGTCTTTGGCTCGATACGCAGCTTTGTGTTTGCTCATGTAATTGATGGCTCTGCATGTGTCGATCATCACGCTGGTGAAGTTGAACAGGATTGAATGCACCGTGGTCTTTCGTGTCCATGCGGATGTGGCCGAGAGAGGAGCGCTGGAGATCTGAACCGCTCCTCCGTCTGCTATCTGAAGCTGCAGGAGCAAACAAACATCAGAAACACTGCTCATGAACAACTGATGATGAGCTCAGATTGGAAGGTTTTGCAGCAGTAAATCGAGATTACTCTCGATTTTACTCCATAATCTACATGTGTTTTTTTTTTTAGGTAATAGGTCACCATCTATTTATCAGTGAGTGAATGAGATTGGTTTTGACCAAGCTTCAAAATGCAAAAAAAAATGAATAAATAATGTCTGATTTGTTAATGTAATAGCTAACATATGGAAGCCCGTTTCCGTCACTAAACAAAAAATAAAAGAAGGTAATTGCGACTTTTTATCTCACTATTATAAATAAGATTTTTTTTTCTCTTCAGAAATTTTGATATAACCTCGCAGTTGTGGTTTATAAAGTGTTATGAAGTCGGAATTGTGAAATATGAAGTTGGAATTTAAATAAATTATTTGGAATTCTGAGTGAAAAAAAGTCAGATTTGTGATATAAAAAGTTTTAATTAACTAGTTTTTTTTTGTGTGGCAGAAACAGGCTTCCATACTAACATTAAATATATTTTTTAATAAATACATTTAAAAAAATGATGTATAAATATAATAATAATGTTATTTAATAATATAAAGATTAAGTATAAAATGACTAATAATTACGTAATATATATATAACAATGAAAAATATAGTTATTAATATTAAACTATTAATCTTTGTTAATGTTGTTAAAATGTAACAAAATATATTTGTATTAGTTCATAATGCAATAGAAAATATTAACAAACAACTTTTTTTTTAAATGTATTAATAAATGCTGCTAATTTGTAAATTAACACAACCTGAAATGAATAAGTGCTTTAGTTATTGTAAAATATTTCCTAAAATTGTAATGTTTATGCTGTAAAAGAAATGCTTAATGAAATGCATTACTGTAAATTATTTAAATATGACTTTAGTTTTTGTTGTTTATCTTTTAATGTTTTATAAAAATGTAATCAATAATTTAATATTTTTATTTGTATTACTTATTTTCATAATTTGTTTTATATTAATATACTTATATCTTTTTTGATTTAATATCTCAACTATAAATTAGCAGATATTAGAATGTTTATGCTCTTGAAATGAAATGCTACTGTAAACTCCTAATAAGTAAAATTGGAAAAGCAAATAATCTGTCGAAAAATGCAATGCTTGCAATCTCTGTGAGGTCATCTGGAGCGTGTGTTTACCTGGCTGTTAATGGCCTCCAGCAGGCGTTTGGTCCCGTGTTTGACGTCGTTCACCAGGCTGGAGGTCAGGTTTTCCTTCTCGATGAAGCCCCAGTTCTCTTTATACCAGGTCAGGACGCTGTAAATGCGGACCAGACACGAATCCTGAAACATTCGTGAGGTATGAGCGTTTAGTAACACTTCAGTATTTGAGGAAATCAGATTAAAACAATTACTGCATCATGTGCTGGATAAAAGATCTTGTTCAGCGCTAAACTAAGTTACATTTGTGTAACTGTAATAACCTTTGTTTTGGTAATTCTATAGTTGACATGGTAACATAATATAAACAAATGAGTTAGTTTTCTACAACTATAGTTTATTGTAGTAATAGCATTTATTTCCGTTTACTTTTTAATACTAGAGTAGGCTATGCTGTAGCATTCATTACACACTTTACTATAGTACTGTTCAAAAACACTATAGTATTTACTATAAATTCGTTTGTTGGTGGATCGTACGAATGAGATTGTACACATATAAATAAGCTGTTTTATTATTAATGTAAAGATGCTTTGAAACAATCTATATTGTATCAAGTGAGGTATAAATGAAACTATTTATATCTATTTGCCAAAACTTTAAATAGTTATAAATCGGCATGAAAGTGTGTCAAAGGATAAGGACTTGTTTTCCTTTTTTTTGGAAAGGAAAGTTTGATAAGCTCTGGACTCGAATAGCACTCGATCGATTGTTTCTGGATTAAAATTGGTTTGTTAATGATCTAATAAAGCTTCTCAAATAGGCTACTGAACATCTGTTGTGAAAAGATGTACTTCACTACTTATTTACAAATATAAACGTTAAACTCATTTTTATTCAAATGATTTGCTTGATTGTGTGTGTGTATATATATATATATATATAGAGAGAGAGAGAGAGAGAGAGTAGCAGCCAAACATCTGGACACTACTCATTTATTTTAATTGTTATAATAATAATTGTAAATTTTCAAAATATAATAACATATAATAAAATAAAAAACATAAAATATACTAATATTCTAATGTAATAATAGAAAAATCGAAAAAATATGATCAAATATAATGTAATAATAATAATTTTATTCAACTAATATAAAATATATAAAAATATATAGTTTATAAATATTTAATATAATATAGTATTTTATTTTTTACATCATTAACCTTTGTAAAATCTAAAAAAGTAATATTTTTTGTTCATGTCAAGTTCATAATGCATTAGAAGATGTTCAAAAGTATTTACAGGGACAATAAAAATGTTTTGAAATTTGAGTAAACTAGTTTGAAATCAGCTTTGGGAACGAATGCATTATTTGAACTGAACTAAGAGATTTGAGAGGAAGCGTGTTCTTACTGTGCTGAAGTTTCTGGACAGACAGCCGTCAGAGGGTCTGAGGAGAGGGGTTTTGACCCTCACACCTTCAAACGCAGTCATGTTCACCGTCTCTCTGAAGTCCCTCTTAAACTGAGATACAGGAGGAGCTCAGAGTTAGTCTGAGAAACACGAAGCATCTTTGCATTAGTGTGTGTTGAGACGCACCTGCTGGTCTCGCAGCATCTTGACGTCTCTGTGCAGATCTCTGGCCATCAGATGCCACTTCTGCCGGTCGCTCAGAGGACTCTTTCCATCCACGTCCTGAAGCTCGTCCCCAGATGTTTCGGAGAGTTCGGCCAGACCGCTGTAGACAGGCACTGCATCCAGCAGACTGATGAACGCTGCCAGTACGACAGACAGGAAGAGCACTGCGTCTGCAGAGAAAGTGAGAGAGAGAGAGAGACAGAGAGAGAGAAAGTGAAGAGCTGAGTCTGCAAACGAGATGCATCCGGTCGCTCAAACACTGCACTTACTCTGAGCTGATGACATCCTGATTGTGAAAGTCTGTGTGCGATGTGTTCAAGAAACCTCGGGAGACTTCTGAACCAGGCGTCTCAAGTGTTTTTATACACACACTTGAGGAGTTTCCACATCCCTCAACCCGCCTTTTTAAACATTTTTCATCATTTAGGAAAAATGCCCCGTTTCAGATTTTCATAAAAGAATTTTTCTTATTTTACTTTTTCCACCCAATACTCAGGATGCCACAAGTTGATTTAGGTTTTGATTCTCTTATTGTTTCACTGATTTAATTTATTTGACTTAAAGTTAACAAATACTTTGTGTGTGTTGTGTGTGTGTGTGTGTGTGTGTGTATATATATATATATATATATATATATATATATATATATATATATATATATATATATATATATATATATATATATTAGTTAGTTAGAAACTGTTTTTAGTAATTTTTAAAAAATTTGTTTTTATGATGTTACCATGTTTTTGTGTTAGCTGTATTTTTTTGTCATTTTTAACCAAGTCAAAATAACCCATTGAGATTCTTCCATGATTGAGATTAATTGGAGAGAACATTGAAAAAGCGAAGTTTTTAACAATTTTTATTTTATTTTGTAATATAAACGTGTGTGTGTGTGTGTGTGTGTATGTATATAGGCACACTTACAGAAACCAATAAATGTTTTCAAAAGTCTTTTCTTTTTTAATTATCCTGCATTGCAATTAATTTCAATCAAACTGCAGTTGGGATATTTTGATTAAATAATAATGATAATAACAAAAAAATACACAACTAACAACTAACACGATAAAACACAAAAACAAAACATCATAAATAAACATGATGTTTGAAAATTTATATATAAGTGACTTACAATGCCTTCAGGCTAACAATTTTCTCCTATCTTGTGTTCCCCGGGATTTGAACCCCCAACCTTGCGCTTGTTAACGCAGTGCTCTAATATATATGTACCCACACACACATTCACAGTGAAGATCAAAATTAGAGAATCTATAAATACTTGATTTTTTCTAAAATATTGTTCATCTTAATTGCTCAAAACTTCTGAAGGAATACCAGCTGTAGGTCTACCACTGTCCTACTAACTTGTTTGACATAATACCCAAGACGTTGGGGTTCAGTATTAGAGAAGCGCAGCCACTGAAGCACAGAAGAAGATAACAGCGGTCAGAAGTGAGGAGGAAGTGTTGAGGCCCTTGATTTGAGTGACTTCAGTTCATCAGTAGTCTCTCTCTCACACTACTGCACTGCTGTGATCTTGACCGACACGTCTTACGCTCTCTTCAATAATTCGCTGACTGTACTGACTTTCATAGCCTTAACTTTGATGCCAAGGATTTCCCAGAGACTTTCAGTCAGGTTTAGATCAGGCGGTCATTTCATTATTTCAGTGTTTCCAGACTGAGCATGACGAGATCATCGTGTTGCACTAAAGTTGCAGGCTGATTGGAAGAAGATCGCAGGGAAGGAGCTCAGGAACGGGAGTTCGAAGATCCCGTTCCACCACATCCCTGTGGGGGCCATTTTAGCACAGTGAACTCATTGTCATGTTCAAGAAACCAATTTGAAATGATTCGAGCTTTGTGACATGGTGCATTATCCTGCTGGAAGTAGCCATCAGAGGATGGGTACATGGTGGTCATAAAGGGATGGACGTAGTCAGAAACAATGCTCAGGTAGGCCGTGGCATTTAAACGATGCCCAATTGGCACCAAGAGGCCTAAAGTGTGCCAAGAAAACATCCCCCACACCATTACACCACCAGCAGCAGCCTGCACAGTGGTAACAAGGCATGATGGATCCCTGTTCTCATTCTGTTTACACCAAATTCTGACTCTACCATCTGAATGTCTCAACAGAAAACGAGACTCATCAGACCAGGCAACATTTTTCCAGTCTTCAACTGTCCAATTTAGTTTGGAGATTGTCTTGACCAGGACCACACCCCTAAATGCATTGAAGCAACTGCCATGTGATTAGTTGATTAGATAATTGCATTAATGAGAAATTGAACAGGTGTTCCTAATAATCCTTTAGGTGAGTGTATATATGCAGGTGCATCTCAACATTTTTTTTTTAATGTATTTCAAAAAGTCAATCTTTCCTATATTCTACATTCGTTATATTCTGAGAGATCGGATTTTTGACTTTTTGATGTAAGCTCTAATAATCAAAATGAAAAAAACTTTTGACGTTTTTTACTTTATGTGTAATGAATCTTCAATATATGAATGTTTCACTTTTTGAAATAAGTGTTTTTTTTAAAACGACGTTTTCACAATGTTTTTCGAAAGATAGGCCAGCCTGTAAACACAGAGACATACATTATTTATTTATTTTTACGGATATAGATGCCTATATATTAAGGGTGTACCTTAGTTTTGAGGTACAACATGGACTTTTTTTTTTGTAAAGACAGTAGTGCTACATACATGTAGCATGAGCAGTTGTTTTTATTTTGCCACATAATATACACAAAACAAAAACAGCAGACAGACTGAATGAAAATGCAGATTTATTCTCTGCCACCAGGTGGCGCTTATGGAACAGCAGCGATACAATGTTTACCACTGTAAAAGCAGCTGCGCTTATAAACACTTCTTTAATATGCATTATATGGTGGTAAGAGGAAAAGAAAATGCCACTGAAACATTTCTGAAGATGGTCAGTTCCTCTCAGAGATGCATTCATATAATCCCTAACATATTTGACTTCCTATATTTTGGGCATCGCGAACAGTTAGCTTGATCTGCCTGATCCAGTATTCTCTCCTCTATACAGACCTCATAAAAATTCCACACAAACTACATTTTGGTAAATGGTTCCAATGTGGATTGTGTGCAATTCCAGAATAGATATTGGTAAAAAACAAACAAACAAAAAAAAAAAACTTAAAAAGTAGTTTTTAAATTTAACTTGGCTAAATATATATATATTTATAATCTCCAAGTGCAGCTCTGATTGTTTTCAAAGAGAAACTTTTATTTATAAACTCATAAAGTTGCAGCTGTATGCATGATATTGTACTAAGTTTATCATTTATATCATCCAGCGTACGTTAAATATCACATCTTTAAAAAGATTTTTCATAATGTATCTTGCAAACTGCTTCAAATATGGTTTCAGATTCTAACAGTGTCTTTTATTGTAATTCTAAGAAAGGAAGCATCCATTATATATGCATGAGCTTTACAAATAAAAGAAATGAAAGTAATGTGTCTCAGACTTTTCCTTCTCCTTACTAAATTCCGCATTTTCTAAGTGATCTCGTTCTGTAATATATCAGCTTTGACTATCTTTGTAACCGAGGATTCCCCTGCAGGAGGGGAAATACTCGTGCATGAAGCTGAGGAGATGTTATAATGAAGTGTGAGTGATTATTATTTAGAGCAATTGTGGAAGTTTCCAGGTTTTGCTTTGGCCGAAAGGGACAAAAACCATGCACTAATTTTATTGAATAAAAATATCTCTGGGTCAGTCCTGAATATTTGCCTGAATATTTACTTGGCCTATTCTAATATATATATATATATATATATATATATATATATATATATATATATATATATATATATATATATATATATAATTCAGGTTAAAGTTTTTCTATATGTTTTTATTTTTAATTCAGATGTATTACTTCATTTAATTCATTTTGGTTCTTAAACATATTTAGTTTTTACTTTTACATTGTTAATTTTTTATACAGTTTTAGCAAACAATAACAATGCTGCTCTTAAATTTTTATAAATTTGTGAAAAATCTTTTTTTTTAATCTGTGCCCTTATTATTATTAGGTGACATGCATAGTATAGTTTGGACTTAGTTAGAATTTATCATTTTTAGACCAAAGCATTTTTCATTGAATAAAAGAGTGAAAAATCTTTTTTTAAGAGATTTTAATTTTCATTAATGCATTTTTATCTTTTTATTTTTCTCCCCTCTTAAAATGCAGTGAAAATGATTGATACAAGCCTTAGGGTTTGAAACTTTTATTGATTTTTATTGGTGTTATTAATATATATATATGCTCTGAGGTGAAGCAGCCTTCAGCAGAATCCACGTTGGAGGTGTGATCTGTGATTTTAATGAGATAACATGTGCTTCTTTGCAGTTATTCCACGAAAACTGGGTCATTAATGGATAAACTGGTGAAAGTGTATCCTTTTTCTAAGAAGTCCTATCAGTGCATCATAGATCATGACCTTGTTTTGCACCCAGTGGAGTGCTAGATCTGAATGCTAATCTAATAATTTGGAACAAATCTAGATGTGGTTTTGCTATTACACAATTTATCAAGTTCTGTTAAATATACCAGCTTAGTGTGAACTTTTATTTAGTGATTGTTTGTTGCCATTCATCGGTATAACCAAATTGGTTTACGAAGTTTGTGTTTGTGGTGAAGTTAATGGTTTTGCTGGTTTAGATAAAGTCTTAATGGTTTTAGAGGTTTGGAAATAGCATCTAAAACACAAGATACACTGGTCTTTTGACCAGCGAGGAATGGAATAAAGAAAGAATGAGTAAAACTTGATTATTGGGTTTATATTACTCCTGTCGGAGTCCGCACAAAATGTTTTTCACAGAAATATGTTGAGAAACTACAGATGTGCAGATACAGATATTTTCACATTTATGCTAAGGTATTTTTTCCGCAGAAGTGTGAGTGTGGGTGTTTTTTTTTTTAGCTTCTTTGGTTTCCAGAACGTTTTTTTTTTTTTTGTCGATCATGGCCAACACCAAATGTAGGCATAACTGAAGTCAAGAGTAGGTACAATGCTGTAAAAATGCAGTCCAAAACAGTACTGTTGGAAAAAGTGAACCAGACCCCAATGCTCCAAAGATAGATTATTACACTTTTGAACTGAGCAACTTTAGATTTTCCGGCTTGAACAAACAACGGCATCCTCACGCAAAAATTGATCCATGACGAGTCAGAAATGTGACTCACACTGTGCACACGTGCATGAAATGATGATTTGCAGATATGTATTGCAGCATGCTTCATCTTCAAGACACAGGGTAGATAGAATAGTTGAACTCAGGATTATCTACATCAGAAATAGCTAGGAAGGATGCAAGATTAGATGCTTGATTAATCAGACGTAGTCTACTTATAGGGCAAGTTGTTAGCAAAATACAGAAAAAAAAGGAAAGTGCACTAATCATTTCCTGCCAAGACGCATTACAGATATTTCCCTTAGCTCTAAAACACAATGGAATGCAAAATAAAAATCAATATGGAAAATTCCTTTATATTATTAAGCTACGGTTCATTGTTCCATATTTTTTAAATAGTGTATATTTAATCAAAATTGTGCCTTCAAAATGCACTTTTGCAGTTTAAATGTGTTTAATTTGTTTTTGGAGAACAAAATGTAAAGGTTTCTTTTCCTTAGGCTACGTATAATAACAAAACTCGTTAGAAATTGGTTATTTGTTTATTTTAGGGGACAGCGGGGTCGAAAGTAACGTGGGACGAAAGTAACAAAGTGATTTTCTCCGAGCATCTTTCTGCATTTGCATTCCCAGCTATGACGGTATATTCAGCATGCAATCCTTGATGGAGCTGAGAAATATCATGTGATCATCGTTTCCCGAAATTAGGTCCGTAAAACTGTTTTCGAGTACAAAAAGTTGTTATTGAAGCGGTAATCTTTTCAAATTAGCCGTGTTGTTTTTCTTGTTTCATGTGTCCCAGTAATGATCAATCTACAGGTCATTTAGTGCTTTAACTCATCCTAAAGTTTGCATTTTCATATTTTTTCAGTATAAAATTAAATCGAGTTTAAATGTCAGGAGTTCCTGTCGGGACGAAAGTAATAGTTGTTACTTTTGTCCCGCTAAAGTGACAAAAAGTATTTATTTTGTTCCAGTGCATGCTATATTGTAAATTTCTGTGTCTTGCATTATTTATTAAAATGTTTATGACATATTATACCAAAAGAATATGTCTGAGTGAGGTTCAGAAAGACAGACAGAGGTATGGTTTTATCCAGATGTTTTTGAGAGGGCGTTTCTGGACATAGAGGATCATCACTCTCTGGGCAGCTGCTACGTCACATTTATATTTAGGTTTTAGCCATATCTTAGCCTTTACACCTCCACCTATGAATTTGCAGTGTTTCCAGATGTTTTAATGCACACTTTAAATTTATGAATAAAAACAACTGGATGGAAACATGAATAGGCCTACTGTTACACTATGTTTAGAGGTTTTTTTATTATGCTAATGTAATAAAAATTTTATATTGTACATTCTGTTGAAAAAAAATGTTTTATAAAAATACATTGAAATTGACAATAAAAAAATACAGTCAGGTTTTGAGACATCTGATGAAACTTAAATGAAAATATGAAAATGTAATTTAATATTTTTTTTGCAAAGATAAAGAACAAAATATGTTTGCAGTTACATATTAACAAGGTCACAATCAGGTATACTTAAGAAAAATAAGAGTAACAGAAAAAAATCTAGCTTATTATGTTGTGTTACTTTCGTCCCAACCGATGGGGTCAAAAGTAACAATGTGCAAGGTATGTTCAAAGTGAAATTATACTGAAGTCTTTCTACATTTCTACAAAATACCTGGTTTTGTTGATAGACCACACTTCTGAGTTACTGGCCACAGTTTAAATATATCTCTTTCTACAACATTATCTTTTAAAATGATGTTTTTCTGAAAAATGGTACTTTCGCCCCTGCTCTCCCCTATTTACAATTGAAAATAGTTGAGGGAACCAACGGTCAATGTTTGGCCTTAAAATGTTCATGAAAACGTTTGATTTTACATCTTAATTCAGGGACGTTTCATTGTTGTGAAATGTTTTGTTGTCAAATGTTTTGAAAGCGAGTAAACAACTGAAGTCTGACAGAAAGCGCGCGTATTTTTTCATAGTTCCAGAAAAGAATTCGCGGGCAGCCGAGGTGGTAACCATAGCAACAGCAGATGAACCGTTGAGCGCCTGCCGTTGGGATCAGTATCTGCACGGTACACCACAAAACAGAAGTAGTCATTATTTATCATTTTAACTGGTAGGTCTGAGAAATTTAATAGTTTTTGTGTAAAACTTACTTTAGATTACTTGAAGGTGATATTTAAGATAACTTTGGGCGCGAAAAGACCGTTTGGACCCCGTCAGACGAATCTCCGCCGATTGCGCCACAAAAATTAGCATAAAAAGTTAAATTTAGCGAGTCAGATCGCTAATTGCGCTAATCCAGTCCAGCTTTGGGAAAGAACACCTTTTGTGCCAAATTTTTGCCAAATCTTTATGCCAAGTTTGGGGAGATTTTCTGGTAGTGGTTTCCCCTCATATCCATCCACAGAGGAACTTTGGAGGAGTCTCCCTTTCTGAAACAGCTTTCGGGTAATTGACTTTCAAATTACATTTACCACAATAACCCTCTTTCTTTCTTTCTTTCTTTCTTTCTTTCTTTCTTTCTTTCTTTCTTTCTTTCTTTGTCACACAACTGTACAATTATACGTATAAGTATAACGTGAATTATGCTTTTAATTATATTTGGCAGACTTCTGAAAAGTTTTGATTGCCGTTTTTTCATACAGAATATATATTTGGGCGCTGTATATATAGTTTTTTTATTACAAGACAAAATAGCACTGCATTGACATACAAAAAGGCCAGGAAAATCATTCTTTAAGTATAATATCAAAATCAAAATTATGTCTTTCAATGAGAATTTTAAATCACGTTTTATAAAATAAAATATTTTCATACAGAATAGAATCCTTTAGAACAGTGATCTCAAACTCAATTCTTGGAGGGCCACAGATCTGCACAGTTTAGCTCCAACTTACACCTGCAAGGAAGTTTCTAGTAATCCTGAAGACCTTGATTAGCTGGATCAGGTGTGTTTGATTTGGGTTGGAGCAAAACTGTGCAGAGCTGTGGCCCTCCAGGAATTGAGTTTGAGATCACTGCTTTAGAAGGTTACAAAAGTCCTGTAAAGCAACCACAAGATGGCAGTAAAACACTTATTTCCGGGAATGCCCAGTTTAGTTTACATGCTTTAAACACAGTTATACTTATAGCCTAAATTGTAAAGTAAGGCATGGCAGTGATTTTACCTTTTATAGGTCCTGGAACAATATTCTTGTCAAAAATAGTAACTTCAAAGGAACAGTTCTCCCAAAAATTAAAACAAACCGTTGATGGTATATCTATTAACTTGATTTACTATGGATTCTAGCAGCTGTTTAGTTACCAACATTAGTCAAAATATCTTTGTGTTGAACAGAAGAAAGAACCTCACAGTTTGCAATAGTCATTTTTGGGTGAAGTGTCCATTTAAACCAGTTAAATCGGCTTGAAGCCTAACTCTAAAATCTGCCAGGTTGATAGCAATGTTTCACTCAGAAACTACTCCTTGGGTTGGTACCAAGCCTCCTCTCCTCTCTCTTTTTTGGAGGTTGTGTTCTGTTAGAGAGCTGTGGGCGTTCTTCAATATTTAATCAGGGTGTGTTTGAAGATCTGCCTGTGTGTGAGAGCAGTAACTGGAGAGGAGAAGGGTTAAGAGGAAAGACTTTCTTCACTCTCTTTTCTCACTTTCACATGCAGACGCTCTTCTGTGGACACGGCATCAGACGGGACGCACGCTGACCATCTGATGCATGCTTCTCCTGAAACACAAGCCCTTTCTCAATCTAGTGAGCTCTAGAGTGATTCACTGACTTTACACAGCCACCAGGATAGCTCCCAGGGGTTTTCTCCAGTCTGTTTGCAAATAGATGTGTTTACGAAGGATGAAATATTTCAGGAATGAAATCATCGCTGGATTTAACAAAGTTTGTGCGGTTAGTGACATCAAATCTTTGAAAGATATTCAGAGTTCTGTTTTGAAGCATTGGCAAGTCAACATACAGAACTGTGTGTGTGTGTGTGTTTGCTGTGTGTGTGTGTATATATATATATATATATATATATATATATATTTCTATATTCTATCAATTCTAATATTATACATATATTAGATTCATAGTTACAGTTTTGTTAAATGCCAAAGTTTTATCATAAATATGTATTTACAGTAAGATACATTTTAACTGTGAAAGGACATGTCATATTAGGTATATATATATTAGATACACACACACACACACACACACACACACATATATATATATATTTTTCATTATATATAGGGAGTTAACAATGTCTTCATTGTGTCTTCATGAAATATATATTTTCAATATTTAAAAATAAGTACATTCAGAATTTCCTGAAGAACAATAATGCAATTCGTTATGCAATTTCAAGAGAAATGTTAGAAAATAACATTCTCCAGTGTTGAAAATAGGATAAGAGTTTTCTTAAACTAATGATTGAATCACATATGTGTTTTCTTTAATTAATGATTGTTTTATTAAAGTCAAATAAAACAAAATCAGGAATATCATACACAAAAGACAAAATGATACATTAAATACATTCTACACATTAAAATATACATGTCTCCTTATTCAAGAATAAAATGTTAACCTAATGTTCTTTTCTAGGTCTGTTTGTTAATTCGTACGGTAAGGTAACTTAACTTAGCATTAGTTTTCTGTGGTGTTTTACAGCGTGGGACTCTGAACACATTAAACAGACCTGCGGCGTCACACACTTCACACAGCTTTGAGCTGCTGTCATCAGATCATGTGTGTGAATACTTCAATGCAGGGATTAGCTGAACATTCACAGAGTATTTTTAATCATGATAAGCCTTTCTAAGAATAGACTCTCAGCGTTTGAACGTATAACAGAACATCACAACAGACACAGAAAAACACGCAGACATGTCTCCCAGAGGGACACTGATAACCTTCACAAATACAGTCATCATCAGATGAGCGCACACGCTTTCAAACATTTATTTTTCAAGTTTAATTTGTGTACCAAAACTGCACCAAACAGAATTGCAAAAAAATATGATCGTTTCCCAAAGAATCCTAATGGGATAAAAAAACTGCTAAACCGCTAAACTGCTATGATAAGATATATTTTATATGAATACAATATAGATATATTCAGATTTTTTCACATATTTAATGCAATGAATTAGTATTTTAATAAACTATATTTTAATATATATATTAAAAAAAAAAATCATAATGTTTTTAAAGATTAAAGGTTTTTATTATAGTTTTTTATTTTAGTTTTTCAGTTTAGTTTTTTATAGTATTATAGATTTTCATTTTAATGATAGTTTTATTATATTTGGGTTTCTGTCGTGTTTTATCAGGTTTTTATTTTGATGATAGAGTTTAGGAATTTTTTTATATTGTCTTTTTATTATAGTTTTTATTGTATTAATAAAATGTTAGTAATTGTTTTTGTTCTGTTATTGTTGTATATTTTCATTTATTTATTTAAGTATTAATAAAAAAATATATAGTTTTTTTTCATTTCTAATATATTTTGGGTTTTTATTTTAATTATAACATTTTTAATTTTAATTTTTTGCTGTAGTTTTAATTTTTAGATTTTCAGTTTTAATTTTAATGATAATGTTTCAGTAGTTGTTGTTTCTTTGTAATTTTTATTAGTTTCTTTTTATGTCCATATTCTTATTATTTACATCTTTTTATTTCAGTTTTAGTTGTTTTAGTGCATTTTTAAGGGTTTTAGTTAACTCCAACCCTGGTCAGATCTGAATTCAATTTTGCAGTGGGTTGTGGGGGAAAACCAATGACATGAGGAGGCTTTTTTGACCTGGATATGAAGCTGAAGATCTAGTTCAACCTCCACGTATCCCAATGGTAATGCTTCTTTTTCCATTTTTTTTCCCCTGAATTCTTTTTTAGATTCTCAGAGGACTTTTATTCCCTCTCCATCATGATTCTTTGTATTCCAGATGATCACAGAGCGCCCAGTGGAATCCAGTTAATCACTGTTTCTCTCTCTCTCTCTGCAGATCCTTGAGACTGAACACCTGCTTCCCTCTGTGCTCTTCCTGTCATCCAACACCACGGCATTACACCTGAAATTAGAGCACACACAGACACACACACACACACGCTGGTGTCCTCCTCCAGGCATGTGCTCCATTCAGCCGTGTAGAGGTGATTTTTCATTTTGACAGATCATCAGCTTTTCGTTCATGAGAGATGTGGAGATACTGGTTTGCCGAGCGCGACCGTTTGCTTTTAACCTCTTTAACCAGTGAGAAGCAGGCCTCTGCTTTAGATCAGCTCATGGAACATGAACACTTTGCTTATTCCAAAAGCATCCTGAACATTTCTGCTGCTTGGCTGAAGGAGCGGCACAGTTTTTGTCCCATCATGCATCTGTAAGCATCTGTGTCCATCCACCTGTCTTCAAATACAAGCCAGAGCACCGAAACAATCAGAGACCTGCTTCTGACCTTGTAACTGACAGACATCGAGCGATAAGTCCATTACACGATGCTGGAAAACACTTGATGTGTCTTGTATGGAATGAAGGATTATCAACAGCAGTCTGAAGAGACAAACAGCCTGACCAACGCTTTAACACAGCGTCCCGTCCCAAGAAGCAACACAGAGCTGAGGACCAAACCAGTTCTTCTGATTCAACCTCCAACTGGGATATTGATTTCACACGGATTCATTTATTCAGACATGTGGGTCATTGTAGATGCTGAGATCTGTCCCTTTCAGGCGTTTTGGTGCAAAGTTCATGTGTATTCATGTATAAAATTAATCCACTGATGATTTAGATGTGACTGGATTTTTACTCATTAGGGAAAAACACTGTGTGCACATACACACACACACACACACACACACACACACACACACACACACACACACTTTTTCCCTAATTAGTAAAAATTATATATATATAAATATTATATATCTATCTATCTATATATATATATATATATATATAATTCATATTACTTTTTAGAAATAATATAAATACTTTTATTTTACATATAAAATTATATTTTCTGCAAAACTGTATCCACTAATTTAAAATATGTGACTGGATTCTTACTCATTAAATAAGCAAAGTATGCGTGTGTAAAAATATTTATATTTTTATATAATATTTTCTGCTGAAATTGTTTTGGGTTCTTTTTAACCTGTGTTGTTAATATGAATAAATTTAATTGAATTATCATCCTCGCATTCAGAACTTATATATTCCAAAATAACATTTATAAAATAAATCTATTAAATAAATACAATATTATTTTGAACAGAATAATAATAATTTCCATATAAAATAATGTTTTCTGCTGAAATTGTTTTGGGTTCTATCTTTAGATCTAAAAAAATTATCAGAAATGAGACAAATGCAAAACAATTCTCCTTTATTGTGCACTTGGGTGTAAAGGAAGCCGGTCAGTAAGAGGTTAAACTATTCTGTGCATCTCATTGATCCGGACCAGCTGGAAAAATCAGTTTTGGCTCGAGAAATTTTGTTTGAATTTTCTCTGTAGGTTAAGCCTATGTCTGGGATCCTTTTGTTTTCCAAACACATTCAAATGCACAGATTCACAGATCTATTTGTCATCTGAACATTTTTCACCAAATATATTTAGGCAGACTTGAAGTGCACCTGAGATTTGAAAATAAATATTAAAAAAAATCAAGTATCACATTTGCATGTTCATTGGTTCTCTGTCAGATGCAATGTTTAATGCACTTCATGTTAATAACAACAAATGTTTGAATCAATTTGATAAACGAGTCAGGTCAGATCAAGGGAGTAATGTAAAAGTAATCTGATTATTATGTGTAATGTAATGGATTATGTTACTAAAAATGTTTCTCATTTTGCCTAATCTGGAATCTGCAATTTCTGTTTGAATCATTGTGTAGTAATCACAGCACTGGGAATATAATAGTTTATGTTGATGGCTAAATAAAGTATTTTATTACAAGTTTTCTTTTAGGTGCAGATTTCATAGAAGGCTGTTGAATGTCCTCAATTGTGACCCTGGAGCATTTTAACCAGTCTTAAGTCGCTCGAGTGTATTTGCAGCAATAGCCAACAACACATGGGTCAAAATTATCGATTTTTTTACGTGCCAAAAATCATTAGGATATTAAGTAAAGGTCATGTTTTATGAAAATATTTTGTAAATTTCCTACTGTAAATATATCAAAATGTATTTTTTTTATTAGTAAATACATTGCTAAGAACTTAATTTGGACAGCTTTAAAAGTAATTTTCTCATTTTTTATTTATTTTTTGGATTCCAGATTTTTAAATAGTTGTATCTCGACCAAATACTGTCGTCCTAACAAACCATACACCCATGGAAAGGGATTTAATTCAGCTTTCAGATAATTGATGACTTTTGTGCTCCAGGGTCACATTTAGCCAGCGGAGGTGTGTGTGACCGCTGTATGCGTTTCTATGCGAGACAGAGAGAGAGAGAGAGAGAGAGAGAGAGAGAGAGAGAGAGAGAGAGAGAGTGTGTGTGTGTGTGTGTGTGTGATCGCTGGGTGGAGCAGCAGTGTACGGCAGGTCTCGTCTCTCATTGCGGCGGCTGGAGATTATCGAGCGGCGGCGGAATGTCGCTCCGCTGTCCGTGTGCGTGAAGAGCAGGTGGAGGAAGAAGAGGAGAAGGAGGAGGAGGAAGATGATGATGGAGGAATCCGACAGCATCCCCTGCTCCGCGGAGGACGGACTCCTGTCGAGCTGGAGATGGAACAGAACCGCCAGGGATCAGGTCCAGATCAAGCAGAAGATCCGAGATCTGCCCGGATTGTTAAAGCACGGACTGAACCTGCGCAAAAAGAGCGTGAGTTACCAGTATATGCGTGATGAACACTGTGTGTTTCGTGATCAGTACACCACCCATATCCACCATCACTGAGATTATAACGCTGTGGATGCGCGCGAACAACCGCACGTTAAGAGTGATGCGTGCTGTCAATGCATTCATGCATTATTCCAGATTACATTGATTATGAAGGAGAGGCTCTAATGTTTTTTCAGTCGTGGTATCTAAGGCAACAGAGATACACACACACACACACACACACACACAGTCAGGTACACAAACACATTATCTTTCTCTCACACAAACACACACACGCACACCTGCTGTAACTCCCCATCATGAAAATAGAAAATGTTCTGCGGTTCATATTTGCTAAATTTGATTACCATTCTTTTTAATATTGCACCCTTATACAAGTAACCATGGCAACCATAGTTTCTGCCAAAGTACCAATGCATCAGTTTTGTAGCTGATGTTAAATAATGAATTATTATGGGATGCTGTGGGAATATTCCTGTCATTTCTGTGTAATTTCTTTTTCACATTAGCGTCTCATCCCGATTGGCCACATTTTTTTTTTGCTATCATCACAATAACAGATAGAAACTGGTTACCGTAGTACATTTTGTAATAGCAGAATTATATTTTTAAAGCCTGAATGAGTCAATTAGGGTGTAAAGTAAAGCATACTTTATATTGTGGTATTTGGAGACTTTCTTGAAGTAATTTTGTGCACCGTGTAAATACAGTTGAAACTGAGCTGCAGAATAGCTGATATATAGACTATTTGTTTTATGAATATTGTTCTGCAGCTGTATAGAATATGCAGTATTGTTGGAATATTGCATAATGGGGTTGTTTTTATTTAAAATATACTCAGTGTGACATCATGAGTGTAAAGGTTCTATTTGGAACCTTTATATTTTCAAGCGACCATATAAATATGTGGCGTTCTAATGCTGTGATCATTTGGTGTCTGATACCATTATTGAACTGTTGTACCATCACAGTAGGTTTTTGTGGACTGTATGGAAAGAGCTGATATATATTCTGTTTATACACTAGTGGTGTGACAGAGGAGCTATTCAGCGCTTCAGATGCCTGAAGATGAGAATTATTTTGCTGGTTTGTGAGTGTTGGGGGGAATACCTCTTAATTGTATAAGACCTGATTAATCGTGAGGATGAGAGGAAATCCACAGTGATCAATGAAGACTTTTGTAACTCTGAGTTTTATTCAGTAACTTCTGTAGACTTTCTAGAATGATCATAGTTCTTCAGAGTTTCGTCTGTTTTTGTCTCTGATGTGTTGCTTGAGATGTCTTTTACCTTGAGGCTTCTTACGGCTTCGAACAGAATGTTTGGTTCAGGCTCATTGGACTCAGTTCATCCGCTCTGGGGTGATTAGAGAAATAAAAAATGAAAGCCTCATTAGAACTAAATGTGAAACAAATATTACAATCGTGACATTTGTTTCCTTGTGTGCTGCAATGACAGCAACTACTGCAGCATCTGTTTATCAGGTTCTGCTGCTGTAAAACACAGCTGCAAGTAAAAAAAATAAAGCTTTCTTGACGGCTTTAACAGCTGATGCTAAAGGAGAACATTTTAGAGTACAAAAAACCCCAAAAGAGAAACATATGAATCCATAATAATGCTTCCTGCAGTGAAAAAGTCTCCTGTTGTCTCTCACATCAAAATCCAGCCACATGTTTAGAGCTGTTGGACTGTTTTGGCTTGTAAACAGTGTTTGATCTGTGCAGATTTCAGCACATTTCTGATTCAGACCAGACCTCTTTTTCACTGGAAGAATTGTTATTATGGATAATGGACTCTAGTGACGGTCTGACGTTAATGGTGGATTTGTTTCTTACAAACACACATCTTTTCACTTCACAAGACATTAACTGATGGACTGGAGTGGAGTGGATTATTGTAATGTTTTTATCATCAGTTTGGACTCTCATTCTGACGGCACCCATTCACTGCAGAGCATCCACTGGTGAGCAATTGATGCAATGCTACATTTCTCCAAATATAATGAAGACACAAACTCACCTACATATTTCATTTTTGGGTGAACTATTCCTTTAACTACACACAAATTATTAAAGTTTACAGAGTCTTTTTAGAGTCCTTTGATGCTTTATGATTTAATGTCATATAATGCTGTAAGAGAACATTTTGTTTTGTTCTAGATAAGAATGCAAACCAAAGTCCCTGCAAAGAACCATTGAAGATCTCTTATTTTTAAGAACATGTCCAGTGCTCTCTGTCCATGCGATGAGAACCGTGAGCTCAAAGGAGACTTTTGTGCTGTGTAGGACAAACCATGAGAAAAGAAAATAGTTTCTCCTAAACAGCAATAACATTAAATTAAATGAGGAGTTTCTCAGATGTTGAGAAAAAAAAAGATCTCAATATGAAGATTTCAGTCAAATAAACTTTAGTCATTCCTGACATTAATTTCACTCTTACACTATTTCAGATGTGGTCTCTTGTTTTAGGAGAGACATCTAAAAGACAACGCTGATTCCTAAATGAAGTCTTGTGTGCTATGAAAGAGCTACCTCTGAGCAGCGTGGTTCTCCTGTGAAAGCGCTGGGATTATTCTCAGATGAGTCTCTGGAAGAGCGTTTCAAAGAAAGTGTGTGCTGATGTGACGTCTCATATGGAATTCACTGCAATTCTCTGATGGAGAAGCTGCACTTAATGACACAGTCCTCATGCTGCTAAGTGGATGTGTGTGCGAGTGTGTGTGTGTGTGAGCGCCTGTGGATGTAATGAAATCTTAGTGAGAAAGACAAGGCTTGTTTGATGTCTCCATCTTGCAGTGCACTCATCCAGAGCGACAGATTTATCCACAAGCCATGCAAGATAGAGGTGCGTGAATGTGTGTGTGTGTGTGTTACTGCTCTAATCTGAGAGTAATCCATTTCTGACACATAATGACAGACAGACTCACTGTACTTTGGAACTGTGTGTACTACATAGTGAACCAGGATGCTTCCTGTGCATCCTTCCCTTCTGTTCTCTTCATCTTACTGATAGTTGGTTCTGTATAGTTGCTCGGTCATTACCGTACATGAAAATCTCA
Organism: Carassius carassius; assembly: GCF_963082965.1. Lineage (NCBI taxonomy): Eukaryota > Metazoa > Chordata > Actinopteri > Cypriniformes > Cyprinidae > Carassius > Carassius carassius. The sequence continues at coordinate 2,754,943 of NC_081762.1, read as the reverse complement.
AGTCCTTAGTAAAGTAGCAGCACACCTCTTCACATTGTGTTGTATGATCATTCATGTCTTTTGCACAAATGGTGCAGGACGAGTTATGCACGGTACTTTAATGCTTAAGGTTAGGGGTCTGTTCGAATGACATTGAGAAAACGGGATCTTTTTGTGATTTATGAGCCAGGAATGATGATAGAGGTGATTTCATCGAAATAATTTAGCTGTGCATGAAGGACAGGAATGCTTTTTTTTTTTTAATCTAAAAAGCCTTTTGCACCTGATGCATTTGTTTATCTGTGGCCTGTCTGCTCCAGTTCCCATCTGACCCAAACAGAGTTCAGCTTCCAGATCTCCAGCAAATCAATACAGTAAATCTGATACACACACCATCTTCAGAGCCCAGTCAAAACAAAGCCAACGAGCGCACGCATGGCCCCTGGAGAGATCCGTCAGCTGAAAGAGGTCTGTCTGTGGATGCATGCGGTCGGCCCACGGAAAGCAGTCCGCAGAAAACCACAGACACCTTCATCACAGGAATTTCAAACAGTATTCATGCTGAATGAATTCATCTCTATTGTTCAGAGGTTTTTGATGATACTCATGATAACAGAATGGTAATGTTGGTTGTAAGCCATTTTTATCTTCCTGGTTCGAGTGTTTGCGAAACCCGTTTGGAAATATTAATTCGCGGTTTGTTTAGATATAGAAACTGCTGAATTGAACAAAGCTGAAGTTAAGCGTGTGCATCGTTGTGAAGTGTTTGAATCCTTGAATCATGTTTCTTTAGAAGAGCTGTTCCTTCACTTTATTCAGCAGTGTACGTATTTTGTTGTTTTTTTATTGGTGGATTCTTAAATTTGTGACATCTTATGACATCAGGTTGTAAAACCTTTGTTTATTTTTTATATTTTACTGTTTATCTTTTTGCTTAACAGATGTGAGTGCAGAAATAAGTGACAGATTGCACAATGAATGAATATCACTATATGCAGGTTACTTAAATAATAAATTATACATATGTGGTATAGAATAAAGACTATGCAATCTGAAATATCATTATATATTCTATTATGCTGTTGTAAAATAGGACAATGGAGACACAGGATTGGATGTAAGAGAATAAGACACATATAGAGGAGTGAATGTGGGTCACTCCACGCAGATGAAACTCCATCTGATCAAAGTTCTGATCAAATTAATGAGGATCAGCGTCTTTGTTCCAGTTCTGTCCACTGATCCAGCTCTGGAAGTGAAGGCAGACACTGAGAGTTTGTCTGTATCAGACCTAACAAGCCTTCTTTCTTACAGAGCGTCTCTTTAGAGAGCTCAGAGCCGACGCACGACTGCGCTGTTTAATATGAACTTATGTCATGCTGACGGAGAATTATTAAGTAGAAGTGAAATGTCATTAAGTCCCTCATGTCACAGACTCTGCCTGCAAAGTTTTGTTAGTGATGATGTTAATCCATGAACAAAAGTACCATGGTACTTCCGTAGATTAGTGTTATTTCTGTAATATTTAATTAAGTATACATTTTTTATACATATTTTTAACTATAGTTTTAGTAATTGTGTTGTGTCGTTTTTGCTTTTGTTTTTTTATATTAGTTTTTTTTATGTTTAATTTTTAGTTTTAATATAATCATGTTATGTGCTTTTTTAATTTTTATAATTTTTAGTAATTGTATTAAATGCTTTTATCATTTGAATTAGTTTTTAATATATATATATATATATATATATATTTTTTTTTACTGTTTATATTTCATTTTCTTTTTAGTTATTTTATTAAGTGCTTTTATCATTTTAATACGTTTTTAATATATTTATATTCTTTACTTTTTACATATTTAAAATTTTAGTTTTAGTGATTGTCTTACATGGTTTTGTCATTTTTATTAGTTTTTCAAACAAAAAATATTTCTGTTGTTCATTTTTACATATTTAATTTTAGTTTTAGTAACTGTTTTTGTTATTTTTTTTAGATTTCTAATGTTTATTTTGATAGTTTTATTCATGTGCTTTTGTGTGTGTGTGTGTGTTTTTTTTCTTAATAAATTAGTGCATGTGCACTGTTGTGCTATGGCATAATCGTCACGGTATATAGATATGGAAGTCATTTAGTACCATAGTATATCAAAATACTCAACACAAGTTTGACCCCATTCACCTTTTAAAGCGCAGTCAGTGTTTGCCGCATGATTTGCATGCTGTATCAGTGTGAAATGTCAAAACCAAACATGAAGGAAGTGTTGCTTATACGGAAATATCCAGTAGTATGACAAAATGTCAAAAGCACATCATAAACATGGCAGAATGTCACTGTCGAGATGGGATTAGCTCATAAAATCGCATTTCTGCAGTGCTTTTCATGTGAAGGTCACGTCGGCGCATTATAACCGGCCCTTAAGGACCCCTGCAGAACATTTGAGCTGTCTCTGAAGATTGTGATGTTCATGTGCTCTCGTTTGTCTCTTTGTGATTGCAGCAGTCACCTGACACCATCCCAGGACCCAGCACAGGTGTCACACCCAAACCCAAGGTAAGGAAACACAACCTAACACTCTGAACAGCATTGACTTCAGTCCATATCAAAGACTAATAACTCATCTCAAGTGTTTCTGCTAAAGACAGTGGAGGGGAGACTTTTGCTAAAATTTCTCACTTCTCCTCTAGAGTTTAAGATGATATGTGTTGAAACTTTGCTCAGGCTGAAAAGATACCAACGTTTGCCATCAGAAGTCAGAGATCTTGATGCAAACTCAAATATTTCTCATCAAAGTATGTCAGTATGTCAATTTAAAGGGCCTTGCAAATTTTCACATCTCATTTTCATCAGAAAATATAGTTTGCTTTAAAATGTTCATTGTAATTTTCCATGAGATTAAATGTATACTCACAGTGAATCTGTTATACCTTTTATATTTTAAATGCTATTACAGTATTATTTATATTTTTAATTTAGATTTTATTTTTATATGTTCAGTTTTCAATTTAATTTCAGTTTAGGTTTTAGTAATTTTTTTGGTACATTTTCTTTATTATTAAAATGAATTAAATATAATCTGTGGTATTTATATATATATATATATATATATAGTTAAGTTTTTATAATATCTCTAATTAGAATTTATTTTATTTTAAATTCTGTTTTGAGTAATTATATATTATCACTAGCTAGCTTTCTAATTTATATATATTAAATTTTCATTTTAATTTCATTTTGTTTGGGAAATTTTATGTGCATGTGGAATTTTATTAGCTTTTCCATTTTCTGCATTATTTTTTATTTATTTAGTACATTATTATTATTATTTAGATTTATATTTATTTTTATTTCAGTTTTAGTCATTTTAGTACATCAGCTTATTTGATTTTAGTATAAAAAAATTGTATCCAATATTTATATTTTATTTTATTTAAAATGTCAGAGACTGAAAACAATTTTTAACAGTTTTAGTTTAAAAGACACACAATTAAGAACCCCATGAGGACATCTGATCAATATATTCTCTCTTTTGCCCTCGTGAAGATGCTGATGTTAATCAGTGGATCTGTCTAGAATTTTTTCTCATCTCATTAGAATCTCTGAAGCTCTTAATCCACGCGTGAGCTCTGCTAAACGCTCTCGCTAACAGCTAATCGGCCGTGTGTGCACAAGAACATACATTAGATACAAAATCAAACACATCAGAAACCTCTGAAGGCTCTTCTGTTTCATAGATCAGCACATAATGATGAATATAGATGATTATCGCTGACTAGGGATTATGATCTTTATCTCTTTTACTCTTTCAATGACCCCAGAATTTATTACAGCAATAATCCACGAGAGCGCGAGTATTATGCCGTGATCACAGCCGCGATTTAATCTGAGAGCCTAAATCCAGTCGGAATGTTGGATGTTTAATGTAGAGTTTTGACCAATGAGATTCCACTGTGGGCGGGGCTTCCATGTGTGATGTCATAAATAGAACCTCAACAGACAAAATACTTTTTGTGTTCGAACAAAAGAGCTTTGTATTGTTTGTTGATGAGCTAAATACACATACAGTATACATGTATGTACATGTATATATATTAATCTTCATATAATGTATATAAATATATGTAATATGTAAACAACAAATTTTATGCATGTATGTGCATTTATATGCACATAATAAATAATTTGATAGTGTCAAGCATTCATATTGCACAGTGACAGTGTTTAATTGGATCCTGAGATGATGTTTGTGTGTCACAGACGTGTTCTCAGAGTTTTCCCTGTGCTGGACGTGCGCTGAGAAACGCCTTTCTGTCTCATGGACCGTATCCAGCAAAAGACAAGATCCACCTCGCCAGGATCATCAGGTCAGAGATCTACATTTATGCATTAGCCTAGCCTCTTTATTCAAGCTACAACTTTTTAGAAATCAAAAAGTGACATTAAAGACATGTATAATGTGACAAAAGATTTCCATTTAAAAGCTGGTCTTTTGAACTTTCTGTGAATCTTGAAAAATAAAATGCATCACAGTTTCCACCAAGATATTGAGCAGTACAACTGTGTTCAACATTGATAATAACCAGAAATGTTTTTCTTGAGCAGCAAATCAGTATATTATCATGATATCTGAAGATCATGTGACACTTAAGACTGGAGTAATAATGCTGAAAATACAATACATCTTGATAATGTCAGATAACTTTGTAATGAATTCAGACGAATAGCTGTTGAAGATAAATTAGATCAAACCAATTTAACTCATTAACATTTTGTTCAGTCTGTGGTGGAAATAGATGACATTAGCAAATAAAGAAAAACATGCTCAGGTCGAAGTGTCTGAATCATTTTGGTCCCAAATATTTACTGGTAGTCCACTGTATGAACATTTTTTTGAGGATAATATGTCACTGTGAACTTTATTTTGCATCCTCACATAAATTAACCATCGTGTCCTGCACTCACTAGTAAAAAAAATATCAAAAGTGATTTCTGATTTTTGTTGTCCTGTGGTTATGTGATATAACTCAGTGTTAAAAGCGTCTGTGTGTGTGTGTGTGTGTGTGTGTGTGTGTGTGTGTGTGTCTGACTCTGTGTGTGTCTGTTATCGCTGTGATGCATGGCCGCTGTCCAAACTTCACTCTGATTGGACAGAAATGTCCCGCCAGAAGGTGGAGTGTGAAC
>NC_081762.1:2739788-2744788 GCF_963082965.1 Carassius carassius | reverse complement strand
ACCGGTTCCCAGAGTGGATACATTTGAAAACGCCAACTTTGCGTTTTTGTTTGGACGGAGAATCCATATATTTTCTGAAACGATGACGTCATCAGCCCACGTCTCGCCCCTAGTCAGACATCGCTACGTTACGTAACAGCAACAAAAACATGAACAAACACTGAATGATTGTCTTTTTATTAACTAACATTAACACAGATTAATAGATGTATTGTTCCATGTTCGTTTGTGTACCATGCGCCATGCGGTTTATAAGCAAGTCCATGTCTTCTCCGTTTTAAGTGTATCTGTGTGGCAGAATTACAGCGCCACATCCTGGTCTGGCATGGATACTACATTGCTTTGTGGTTTCGCGTGGACTCGGATATTTCTTGAGAGACGAGGAAAAAAAAAATGTACTTGAGTAAAGGCATGAGTACTCCCCAAGAATGATACTCGAGTAAAGTACAGATCCCTCAAAATTGTACTTAAGTACTGTACTCAAGTAAATGTACTCCGTTACTGTCCGGCTCTGCACATGGATAATTATTTTATTTAGTGGTTTAAGTAAGCGGTCACTATTTCCAAATATATCTCCTAAATGTCTCCTAAAATTGTCCATATGAAACAAACAAACAAAAAACAACAATGTTTTCCAGTTGTTCACCACCCAAATATAGCAACCCATTTTTGCTGGATTGGACCATGTAGATTAAAGCATGTGATTGTCTTAAAGGTGTCTTGGGTCAGACGATGAGATTGAGAGGGCAATACTCTGGGGCTGTTGTGTTGTGAACCGCCAGATTAAATCTGAACGGACAGCTGATGTCATTTTCAGGAAGGTGAACATGGGACGCCGTTGCTCGTCCACGCCAGCAGTTTTTTCCCTCCCTGACAGAATTGGAAGTGACACGGTTTGCTGTTCGACCCAATCAGCCAGATTCCCTTCGCCTGCGCCTTTCTCTTCACAGACCCGAGCGTATTAAAGCAGAAACCAGATCCTCACGCACAAGCCAACCAGATGAGATCAAACCAAAAACTCTCACAGCGAGAGAAATAATAACTCGCCCGAGATTTGAGCATGCATTTTCCATTGAATGTGATGAGATAAATAAATGACTGGGTGATGCAGTGGAGAAAATCAACAGACAATGCGTCCTTCTATTGCGATGCATGCAAAAAACAAACACTTCAGTCTATAAATGTCACTTAAAAAGACTGGTTAGGGCTAATTATTGCAAGAAGAAAGCTGTAGAAACAGTTTGATATTGACACTAGTGAAGGTGACCTTTATTATATTAGAGTAAATGATGCAACGTGTAAAAGATGGTAAAATTAGTCTGAATTTTGTTTCTGCTGTATTTGTGCTTGTTTGTGTGTGCAGAAATCTGCAGAAATAAAATAGATAAATAAATAAATGATATCCTGAAACAAACTAAATGAATTGTTATTTAAATTTAGCCCTGAATTAATTTTTGTATTCATTTCCCTCCTTTATTATTTATTTTTAACTGTATTTTTAGATTTTTATTATATTTATATTAACGTTTTTATTTATTTTATATTTATTAGTTACCACTAGTATTTATTTCTAATACATCACAAATACATAAAGTTAATGAAAGGTAGTCTAAAATATTAAGTTAAAAAGAATAAACATAAAGTTACAAATAAAAAATAACTAATAAAGGTTAAAATAAAGAATTATTCATTTATTTATTTTCCTATTATTGAATATTATTGCATTATTGTTTCCTTAATAAAAGAAAACTAAATTAATTTAGGACTACATTGAATTAAACATTACTTTTGTATTAATAAAAGTCTTTTATTCCTTCATTTTTTCCCCATTATGATTTTTTTTATTTGTTTATTTAGTTTTTATAATTTTTATATTTATACATTCATTTATTTTTATATGTATATATTTCTGCATGTATTTTGTTTCCATACTACAAATTAATCTACAAATAAAAAAATAAAAGTTAAATTAAATTAAAGAATTAATATAAATAAACACATTATACAAAAGTAAACATTTTAAACAAAGGTAAAACTAAGACTTATTATAAATGCAGAAAATAATAAGGGAAAATTTAATACATAAATTACGTTAGGAAATTCTATTTGTACTACCAAGTCTTTATTCGATTATGTATTGGTGATTTCTGCAGGTTTTCTGTAGTGTGGATGTGCTCTGTTGTGCTGGTCGTGATCGTCTCTTCGGCCGAATTGAAACCCCTGGAGCTACAGGAGTGACGCTTTCAGCCAGGATTGTTTGGATACTGCCTTGCTTTCAGCCACACACCCACCCACACACACACACACACACACACACACACACACCTCGTGCCGCACGCATCATTTGCATGCTATTTGAATTTTATTTTCAGCTCTGTGAAACTAGTAATGCTTCTGTGTGCAGAAGGAGTGTGCATTTGCGTATGTGTGTGCGTTTATGTCTACATTTGCCTGCTCCATACGTGTGTGTGTGTGCGTGTTTGCATGCATGTGAGAGTGTGTGAATTGCAATCTCGTGCAATTGTGCCTGACTGGTTTAGAAGTCGCCGCCGTTGCGAATCACTTCATCCGCGGTGTCTGGAGGAGGAGAGATGCTGTAATGAATGGAGAAGAGAGAAACTTTGGCCCAGTTTGAGCCGTGTGTGAGACTGTACGGAGGTTTACACAGGTCTCAGGCCTTTATTCTGCTCATGTTGAGGTTTATACCTGCACAATCTGCCCTTACACTCTTACAATAGGAACATAAAATCCCCAGGGAATCATATAGATTCACATACAAAGTATAGAATATTTAGAAAATATTCTGCTGCTTTAAAAGAACCCCAAACAATGATTAAAAAAAATACATAAAAAGCACATATTAGATTTAGTTATTCAGTTATTTTGAATATACATTTTTATTTGAAAATCTACTTAATAAAAATATTTTTTATATATATTATTTCTATACACAATAATTTAATAAATGCAAGTGTTTGGGGTTAATTTAAAATACATATAAAATATTATATAAACACTGTTTAGTTTATTTGATTGAGTTATTCATTCATTTATTCATTGTATACACATCTTTTATTTAAAAAATATGTAATAAAAAGGATTTTGTAAATATTATTTGTATTATTTTTTAAACTAATTTTGATATTTTTCTATTGGTTAAGCTAGTTATGAAAATATGTTAAATGATAAAATATAATAATACAATACAGGCTAAAAAAGAAAAATGAATATATTTTATTAAAATAAATTTGTAAATAATAAATATATTTTTTTTATTTATTAAATTGTATTATTATATATAATTATGTAATTATTTTTTCTAGTTGTTCTGCTAGTTATGAATAATATAATATAATATAATATAATATAATATAATATAATATAATATAATATAATATAATATAATATAATATAATATAATATAATATAATATAATATAATATAATATAATATAATATAATATAATATAATAATGCACAAAGAGCTGTCTAATGTTCTGGTGCTTTTTATGAAACCAATACACTGATCTGAAGGAACTATTGTGAAATAAATGTATATTTTTAGCATTTCAAGAACCCTGTGCAGCCAAAAAAAGAGTTTTATTGTAGAGAGTGCAAGTGTGCTGTGGGGTTGTGATTTAACAATAGCTTATTTTTTTTATCCAGCAGACATTAAATGTGATTAGCCTTTATATTCTTCATGTGAAAGCAGAGTTTGATGTAGCTCATGTAATGCAGTGCACCAGCAGCAGGAGGCAGCAGAGAGCCCAGGGCTGTAGATTGAGTAGCTTATATATATACAGTATATGCTGTCCACTGTATGTGTATTTTCTGTCTGAATGGAGGACCAAAGACTTAGAGTATACAACAGTGTGCAAGCAGAGCACCCTGCGTGGGATACTGCATCCCACAATGCACTGCACTTCACTTCACCTTCCGTTTCCATAGCAACAAGTGAAGCAGTACCAGCCCTGTTTTCAGAAACATCTCTTTCCTGATTCATTAGATAACTTATAAACTAATGTTTAGACACTTTTACACAATATTATTTTAATTATTAAAGTTTTTTTTATTAACTATTATAGTTTTTATTAATATTTTAAATTAAGATGTATTTATATACTTTTCACTTTTGTTTTAATTATAGTTATTTTTAGTAATTTTATGTTTTTTCATTTTTATTGCAGGTTAACTATTACTTTTATTTGTTTATTTAAGTTTTAGTTTCATTTTATTTATTTTTTGTTTATTTTATTTATAGTTATTTACAGTAATTTTAGTGCCTCAACATAAACTAAAACAAAAATTAGAAATGTTGTCTTGGCAACTTCTTTTTTCTTTTTTTATAATATCATGTTATAGTATTAACTTTTATGATTTTTTATAATATTTTGAATAAGAATTTATTCATATTTCGTTTTGATTTAAATTTCAGTTCCATTTTTAGTCATTTTGTTTTGTGCTTTTGTCATTTTTGTTTGTTTATTAATTAATTAATTAATTAATTAATTAATTCGGTTTTAGTTTTTATTTATTTTATTTCCAGTTAGACTTTTTTTTTTTTTTGGCAAGTGTAAGTTTTCCATCTGATATTTATAAATGATACTGCAGCTTTATTTCAGTTGACAGAAATGGTTTTAGTTAATGGTAATAACGTGTGATAACACACTCTCTGAATCACACGTTATGATGTTATGATGGAAGTCGCTGAGTATACTCTCTGTACTGCACAGTATGTAGTGCACTAGTATTCATGAGTAGTGCACTAGTGTTTTAGTCCCAAAAGGTGCTTTAAGTTCTTGCTGTCCTCCTCCAAGTCCACTGATGAGATAATTCAGCTTATACTGTCACAAGTGATCGACACTAGTGCATACTTGACCCAAGTGTGCATCAAGCGTGCATCAGCAATCTGAACTGACACTCTAGTGCACATCAAGTGCACCCATGGGCGTGGTAGTGGGGGGAAAAGTGGACCTGACTACCCAGGGCCCCGTCTAGGGA